>NC_056746.1:288578445-288625945 GCF_019279795.1 Protopterus annectens
GCACTGCAGCATTTTGCTTATCTTGGTTGGTTTAATACTCAGAAACTTGCACAGTAATCTTATACTGATTATTAGCCAGCATGATATTCATATGCAATATGCAACGTCTTGGCCAGAATGGCATTAAAAATATGTAACACAGCAACAGTAATTTTGAGCTAATGTGGAACATCAGAAGTGTATGTTAGGAATACAGCGATCTAGCCACATCCCAAAGGACCAAACGTAAACTCAGTGAAAAAAGGATGCCAGCTGAAAACTCTGACAAGTGCTGTGCTGCCCGCTAAACTCAGAAATATATGAGACCAGCAATAAGTAGGACATTGGTCTGTATGTTCCCGAATACTCAGTGCCACACCACAATGGACTATCACAGGGCCGTTTCCCATCACCATCATATGTGATCTATATAAACAACAGATTACTGTTGCTATCATTCTGAATAGCTCTACAGTTGATTCAGTTACTTTAGCAGCTGGTTTCACGAGTCCTGACTTTCAGTATGGTCCCATGTTCATCAACAAGTTCAGTAGCTTTATCCCCAGATACCTGCATTCCGTATGTTATTGTGGTCCTTTCCCCTCTATAAAGTTGTAAATAAGGCAAGTTTTTGGATTTCCACAACAGTATCTTAAAACTCACATTACTAGTTCTTAAGGGAAATACAAACAAATAGGTTGGCATGGTCCCCACCCCTAAATACAGACAAGAAAAAGTATGACTGTAAAACAGAAAAGAGAATGAGGCTGAATATAAGATTACAGAAATTATTACAAACACAGAAATTATGATGAAACTAACCTTCTTAAATAATGGAATGAATGTCAGTGCTGGAGTTTACCTGATACATGATCAACATATGATCTTATGAGGGATGCAAACAGTTTAATAATGTTTGTTGTCCACCAAAGCATTTGAATGATCTGTGCAACTGCATCCTTTGCTTTTCTACCACTCTTTTTATTTATCCCATACACTTTTTGGTCTATTGGAAAAGCTGCATTATATGATATAATCCATTCACTTACCTGCACACTTACCTATATTCTCCCTCCTGTCCTGACCCTCCTTCCTTCCAGGCACTAGCTCCTGAGGACTTTATACAGCCATATCATGTCTCTGCTTTCATGACATTCCTTCTCTGTATGCCCAGAAATATACTCAGTATCCTGAGCTTGCAAAGTATAAATTTTCCATTTTCCTATTATCGTCATGATCTTTCTCTTCTCTTACTTCCATTGGCTTGTATCTCTTGAGGTACAGTCTCCAGAATCGAAGTTTGCCAACCAAGTGAGATATTATCAGCACTTAATATAGATTTAAACTGATCGACATACCCATGAAATGTAAACACTGACAATATATTATAGCACTATTCCTGCTTTATCCATTACTCGTTCACACTATGCTAGATAGCCCAGTTTTGGTGCATGTGTTCATCCAACATCCTCCTCTCATTCTGCCTTACCCAATAATGCC
The DNA here is from genome assembly GCF_019279795.1 of Protopterus annectens. NCBI lineage: Eukaryota > Metazoa > Chordata > Ceratodontiformes > Protopteridae > Protopterus > Protopterus annectens. The sequence goes on from NC_056746.1 coordinate 288,579,925, forward strand.
TACATTCAGTTTACATTCTTTTATCAACTCTTCTCTAAAGTGTATTGCTGTGTATTTATTGGCAATGATCTCTAACTACCAACAAGCTGCTCAGTTTACCAAGTTACACATGGTTTTCTGGAGAATGACAGCCCACCCATCAGTGTTGCCAGATTCCTGGAGTCACATGTGGACATAGTATTCCTGAACTCTTTGATGATGTCTAATGTGAAAATACTAGACATTACCAGGAATAATAATCATGTGTTACTCAGCACTACAATAATAAGAAGAGAATAACATCTACCTAGTTCTCATTAGATCTGGGACCAGAGCCGCTCTCAGCTGAGAGAGAGAGACAGCGAGTCATGTTTTTCTGCATTCAGTTTGGCACTGGTGTTGCACAGCATATCAGAATAAGGGTCATACTGCTTACCTAGACCCAGCTAAGCTCTTTGACAACCCCCCTTTTCAGGCATGATATGTACATTCACCTCAGTTAGTACAAAACTTTATGTAGTCCACCGGATAACAAACTGCCTCACTGACAGCACCCATACTGTTAACGCTGGGATACTCACTCTGGTCAGAAAATTGTTACTAGTGGTATCCCACAGAGTTCTGTCCTAGGCCTCCTTCTCTTTGTCATCTGCTTCTCTGATGTCAAGGTGGAAATTAAAGGAACATGGCTGACTAAATTTACTAATGACTATAAAGTGAATGCAATTGTCAAAACTCCTTCTAAAACTCTGATTCTCCAGCAAGGGCTGGACCAGACCAATACCTGGTATGCTAATCATGTACTCACCCTTAACATCAAGAAAGGCAGTATGGTTAATTTTTGGACAATCCAGGAAGACCATGATGTACAACATGAATGACAGGCCTCAACCCAAAAATGGAATTTGTCTTCAGAGACCTGGAAAATAGTCTTATGAAGTCTCCTCTGACCACCACATCTCAGTTGTGGTTAAAAATATTTCTACCTGGCACAGATAATTTATTGTAGAATCTCTTCTAGGTCTGAATAAGTCATAGTCCCATTTTGTCACTTTTTGGACCTATCACTAAATATAATGCCCTTTTGGCATGCACCTCTCTAAGCATCTTGGCCATGTTCATAGGTTCTAAGTTTACAACCAAAGGAGACCATCAAGAAGCTCAGCCGCATTGCCCAGTACTGGTAGGAAAGTAGAAGTGCCTCCCAATAAGTAGACTTTCTCTATCCATTCCTGGTGAACATTGTGATCACACATCTAGTCATTCAGACTGGTTTTAAAGGTTGCTAGAGAAGTACTCTGCTTGACAGGTAAAATCAGTCTATTCCAGGAATGGGGTATACATTGGATTATCTATCTGTCATGCCACCTGGTTTTGTTGATGTGATATTGTAGGTTTAGGTTCCTAAAAAGAGAGTGTTTGCTTTACCCCTTGTTTTATTTAGGTGAAGGAGTTCAGAGAGTGCTGGTTCATTTATAGCACGGATAGTTAAGCAGGCAACACCCCTCAGGAGTCTGACACTGAGTAGAGTGACAGACATTTTAGTGTATCAGAGTAACAAAGGTATTGAGACTCTTTTTGGTGAGGAAATGTTGAGTTGTCTCAAGCTGGTTTAGGTGCCTTTGAGGTAAATGCTGAAAGGTTTATTATATTCAATGGTTGGCATAATAAGGGATTAATAAAGTGTGACTACAACTTCTTTTAATGATGAGGAGATGCCATGAAGGATAAGCTGTGCAACACAAAAGTATTTTCTAACCAACACAAAGACACGGTGGTCAAAGGAGAGTCTGTTATCAACAAATGTACCCAAGTCCCTGATAATTGTGTCAAATTAAAGTGGAATGCTATCTATATGGTAAACAGTACTGATGATAGATTTACCAAAGGAAACTATGCTGAATTTCTCGATGCATGGTGAATACACCAAGCATTTGTTTGGTCCAACCCTTGCTGGAGATTTTGAGTATCAGAATGGGATTTAATAACCACCCCCAGTTTACAATCATCACCACACTTGGCTAGCCAAAGTCCCTTGATATCGGCATTTATGTCACAGAAATATATACCAAACAGAAGGGGACCCAGGACATAATCTTGTGGAAAACCACTAGTGACATTTTCATTCTAACACAAATACCTCTGACCTTAACAATATGGGTTCTGTCAGACAGCCAATTACCAATCCACTGAACTATATAAGGGTTAATATTGAATTGGGAGAGTTTGTCAATAATCACAGCATGGGGAATAGTGTCAAAGGCCTTGGCAAGGTCTAGATAAGTAATGTGGACTGTAGACACCTCATCCATGGCCTCAGCAACCCTTTCAAAGAACTCAACCAGGCATAACAGGCACAATCTCCCTATTGCAAAGTGGAAACTGATGTGTATCCAGGGATATAAGGCCATCTCTATTATTGTTTATTTGTTCAGCTATAATACATTCCAAACCTTTGCAAATAAAATTAAGGAGACTAATAGGCCTGCAATTATCAGTTCAGTAGAGGGGCCACCTTTATGCAAGGGCACCACAACTGCTACCCCTCACTTCTTGGAGACATAACCAGTGGAGACACTCAGTTTGAAGAGCTGATAGATGGATTTTGCTAAGTGAGACTTTATACTTGCAACCAGATATACTGTCAGGCCCCATAGAAGTCATGCTTTTAATTCTGAAATGTGCCAAAAGGATATTGGTCCAAATTTTTTTTAAACACCTTTATTGAATTATCACTTATGACATAGGCAAATTTACATTTACACAAAAGTAATCAAACTCTATTAACAAATTAACATTAACAAACATTATATTTCACATAAACTGCTATATATCATGTAACCTAAGCAACATTGCATAAATTATTCAATTCCTGCCCAGATACTGGTCAAAACTGATCTCGGGAAGGGGAATGTGAGTGAGAATGATGGGGAGAGAGGAGAGGCTGGAGTGAAGTTGAACGAGAGTTTGCTGCAAGAATATTAGCAAAGTCCTTTGGGTCAGAGATGGTGATACTGTTTGAGATAACTTGGGTATAGAATTGTAATTCAAATTTTCCAACTATAGATGAAGAAGGTCTTATAATTATGCACAGAGGATCACTTCTGTCATGTTTCTATCTGTTCTTACCTTCTGATCCTGTATTATTTTTCATGTTTTCTTTCCAGCCTTCTCACACTTCTATTTTTTCCTCTCTCCTCCTTTAATTTTGACTAATAACAGTATTTTGTCATTCGCTTCCATCTTAAAGTCTTTCATGAATCATGGTGGTCACCCTTCTATATTTTTCTCTTCTTTTATGTCATCAGGAGTTGCTGTCCCTTTGCACATTTACCTATTCTGATGAGACTGTAAATTCAGGTCTCATCTATATGAGTTGGTGAAAGCTCCGGTGGATGTAAAAGATTCCACAGCACTTAGTGAAAAGAGTTGCTGGATATCTCCAGTGCCCGGGCCAACAGTAAGAACACCATCACAAGTCTCCCTTGAAAAGAGCTCATAAGCATAGTAGGACTAATCTGGGCAACATAAGTAAAAATACATAAATAAAAAATATTAATTCCAGAGTTTCACAGCCTAACTTACCAGTTCCCTAAATGTGTGAAATTCTACCCCTTTGTAGTCCTAAACTAGTGTTTTGTTAGCTTTCCAATGAAGTTAACCATATCACACAATTGGCAGTGTCTTCCATCACCTCTCACTTCATCAGACCACAATATTCTCCACATCTGTGAGGACCCATTCAAACATTTTCCATTTCTTAGTTAGTGTCTATAATATAGGGGATATCCACTTCATAGAAGACACCACTATCATCAGCTAATACCAAATCAGGGAATATAATACTGAAAGTAACTATCAATAATATAAAAATGACACATCTGTTGCACAACACCTTAGGTAATTGTGGAATTTCAATAGGAACAAGTCATTTGTTAAATTCTTTCAAAATTTAATCTTGAAACATAAGAAGAGTAGCACACACCAACGTGGGAGTTATGGCAGTCAGGCCTTTTTAAGACCAGCAGTTCATAAGCTTAACAATCAAACCTAAGAAAATATATGCCTCTTTCAGGAAAATTCCTAAAACCATTTATAAGCCTCGTGTCAGCTTTTTTCCCTGAATTTAGTGACCTGCACACAGTCAGACCCCAACCACCATGACTCATCTCCAGTTTTCTCCATCATTAAAGCTAGCAAGTCTATCTCCTCTCCTTTTCTCTTCCTCCTCTTCTTCAAACATCTGATTCCCATGCTATATATGCACCACAAGCACCTCCCTTTCTTTCTTGTCGTATAACTCCAGGCCTAAAGACCCAAAACCCCCAAAGTGTCATGTCTCAATCAATACCTGTCTTCCCCTGGATATGTGTGTACTGCATCAGTGATGTCTATCATCCCTTTGGTAAATGCTGACTTAGTGTCTGGGACCCTGACAATGCGTAACATCAGCCTCTGTTCCAATCCTTACCTGTTGTTCTCTCCTGTTCTTCACAATTCTCCTTCCTCTGTATATTATTTGCACTACTCCTGAACACACACACACACTCTCTCTCTCTCTACATATATATATATATATATATATATATACACACACACATACATATATATATATATATATATATATATATATCTTAAAATGGAAAAAGAGTAAGTTTCTGGGTCCACTATAGGGAGCATATGTGTCATATATATTCATATTTATCTGATAATGTTTCAAAATACAGCTTTGTGGGACAGTGTCACAGAAGGCATATATCATATACTGATTGAGAAATTGTCCTTACACCCAAGCTGTTCATTTTTTGTGTCCCTATTAATGGCCTTAGAGTCTCTCTCTCTTTTATTTATTTTATTTATTTATTGTAACATTTGTAACAGTACACACAGACCCTTTTCAGCTACTATTCAGAGCATGAAAGTATGGGTAAATAGAGGACAAGTATAGGAACATTTTAGTGTAGCCAGCCAACAGCTTGCTTCTGGAAAGTTAGAGGATATTAGAGCACTCAAAGAAAGTCCACACAGGCACAGAGAAAACATGCAAACTTCACAAAGACAGGGACCAGTATTTAGGATTAAAACCCTGAACCCTGGCTCTGTGATTCATGTATTTTATGCAAATAATTGCTGTGAAAAAGGCACCATGAGATTATTGCTGGATACAAAAACTGTCATAGCAGTGTTGTTTGTAATAGGCAGTACTAAACAATGTACTTAGGGAAATCAGTATATAAGAAAGGAAGCAATAAAATGCAAAACTAGGAGCACACAAATGTTTAATATTTATCTGCAAAAATGCCACCTTTGTATAGACTAGCATTTGTATTGTCTACTTAAAGCATAGAAATGGCTACAGTCACTGCATTTCTTGATATATTGTGACTTTTTAATTATATCACTACTATCCATTTTACATACAATGTGCATATAAAAAAATACAGATGGAAAGACTGCTGATCTGTATTACATATTGGTTGAGCAGCAAGAGTTTGTTAGTAAACGTCTGAAGACTTGGAGGGTATGAGCATGTGAGCTATAGTAAGAGATGTTAAGCGAGGTAAAATATGTGCGGTTCTACAGCTTTAAACTTGAACGCCTTATTTCCTGCTTCTGATATTGCAAATCACTTTAGAGATAAGTTATTGTTTTTTTTTCTGCATATTTACTGAAATGATTACACATTTTAAGTTCAGGTACTTGTTAGTTTCTGCATTAAATCAGGTAGTATCTCCAGAATCCTACCAAGCCTACGTAAACACTTCCATCGGCTTTAAATGTAGCTAGTGGACAATAATAAACATGAAATGTCTAATCTTAAATCAGTTTTAGGTCTTTTACACTATGAACTGATCTATTTATTTATTGTTATTATATAAAAAATATGTTCTTAGGATAGTTATTGTTTCTTCCACTTGATGGCGCCAAATTATCATTTATGCATTTTGAGTTTTTATTGTTCCTTGGAAATCAGACTTTTTATCATTATCCATATAGTATATACATTTGTATATTTATATCTTTAGGTTTTATAATATTAGCACAGAGTGCCTGATGAGATGTCTAGATTTAGACACAAATTACTAATAGTAAAGTTTTTTATTATGTATTTTATTTATGTGTTAGGATGCATATCTTCATTCAATTTATAGTTTATTATGAACACCTGTAGTAAATTAATTGAATGCTAATTATGTGATTATTAGATGTGTTTGATGTATTTAAGAGTTTGGGTTTGAGAGGGTTAGGTTGTCTGATGAAGTCAATCGTGGAACAAAAACGCAGTGTGGAGTGTTTTCAGCGTTTATTATTTTGTGTTGCCTGAATAAATCCAACGAAACAGTGCCTGCAGCCTTATTTCCTATTAGTGCTTTACTTTTGGTATTTTCGTCTTTTTGGCACTAAGTTCCATATTCTGTTTTTTAATCTTAAATCAGTCTTGTACTTTCTCTTCTTTCTCTCTCTTTTTGAAGCTTCCTCCTCTCAGACACACACACACACACACACACACACACACACACACACACACACACACACACACATTTAACTGTTAAGTTTGTTTGCTTCACCATTTATCATGTACGGGCTTCTTTAAAAATACAACTCCTGATATACCTACTTTTCAAGAACCTTTGTCTGTATTTTGAATATCTGCAGGCTGATATGGTTTCTAGTTGTGTGTAAAGTTTTAAATGGTTTCCTGCACTCCTGTTGACCAACAGTCTGCTCATGTAACCAGCATTCCTTTCATTCCTTGTCCTATCGATATCAGAGCTGTAGAAGGGCAAAAGTTGAGTGAAAGGGGGCCATCACACACACGCACACGCACGCACACACACTGGTAGGTTCAGGTATTTTGTATACTCTCCATTTCTTCCCTTTAATGCTAGCCCAGGTCACATGCTCCCACATAACCAAACTGCAGTTATTGTGCTTCTGTGTTGATTTGCAGGATGTAGCACCAAACTTTCAGTGAGCCTCTTCCTGCGGCACCACCTTGCCTCTGCAAGATGGCACTCACACAGCATTCCTAACCTCACACATCCTCATCCAGGGATGGGTAAGTCATTGTTGGTTTCTTACTCCTATTTCCCCCCCCCCCCCCCCCCCTCCAGGCCAGCTCCTCCTTCTATCTGTGTCAGATACTTTGCACAGATTCTGTTGAAAACAGACTAATCAGATTCAAGCTTTAAGTACATCCTCCACTTGTTGACCAAGGTTCAGAAAATGTACTTTGCAGTCTTAATATGTGGATTCTGTACATAAACTGTTAATAACTTTGTCACTAAATGTGCTACACACATTTATGTGTAAATAAGCAGTGTTTTATTTATTTATTTATTAATTAGCTAATTTATTTATTAGCTTTGATATTCTTGTTCTTTTTCTTGAGTGCAAGAATAATTATTTTATAATTAGATCTAGTTTACTGACAGAAAAAAAATACATACCTTTGATAACCACACAACTGACTGAGCCATTTTTTTCCTGTCACTAAAATGAAACACATTTACTTCCTCATTGCAATTTGCAAACCATTAATGGTAAAATAGGAAGTCTTAATCATTCTGACTAACTGCAAACTCAACAAGAAAGAGGAACTTGAACATTTCAAAATGTAAGAGAAACTGTTTCTTGTCATCTTTGTTCCTCCTACATACATTACTTCATCCCTATCAGACAGTTTACTTTATTGTATCTAAAATAACTATGTTGCTGTTTCCACTTGAAAAAAAATCCCAAGTACCACTGCATTTATGATTTATTGAAATTCTGACTATATTTTTAAAAAAAGCAAGCTGCAAGTTGTATGTACACATCAGGACGAGACAATATTTTTTTTCTTGTTTAGTATTTTGGAAATCAAACACAGTGAAATGACACTAGGTAGATATTACAGTAAACCACATGTGTCTGTACAGCTCAACGCTCAACTCAAATAATCAGAAATAAAGATGAAAATAACCAAGGGCAAAAGCCCCAAAGTAAAGACACCTCTAAAAGTATTGATACTACTGGCATTCTGAATGCTATCAGAATGAAGGATTTGAATTAGCATTTGTTTACAGATGCAAACTAATTCTCCAAGTATAACAATCACTGTTTTTTGTTAACTGAAATCCACCATGTTTTCTCAAAAAGTCACTGGTTTTAAGAGGGACAGAGCAAAATTCTGAGGTAAAATCAGGGACAGTCGAAAGCAAATGCTGTACAGAAGAGTAATATAAACATTGCTGCCGTGTCTTTAAAAAGGTTGAGAGGAAAATGTACAACAGAGCTTTTGATAGTACCCCAAAGGACTGCTCCAAAATAAACTATGATGATAAATGTGTCATTGTGTTGCAATTATTAATTTATTCTGTATATATTACTTGTCTGACAGACAATTAGTATGTACAAAATGAATGACTGACAGACAATTTCCTGTCATGTTACCCTCATGCTTCTTTGGCATATCCCTAATGTGCTTTATCATATCAGAGGCAGGAAAATGAGACATTAAGGTTTAAAGCCCTAATACTACACATATCCTGCCTCACTTAATATATTTCACTTTAGCTCACACTCACCAATTCTTCACTCTTAATTATCCTAGTCATACAGCTCAAACAACATGTAACAAAGTCCAGCACTCTATTTTCAAACTTTTCCATCTGTGTTTTTGATATGCACATGGAATGTAAAAAGGGATAACAACAATAAAATTAAAAAATCACATACATCAAAAATATGTACATTAAAAACTGTCAGACATTGATTCCGTGCAGGCTAAACCTGCATTCATCAAGTCCTGAAGAAATAATAAATAAAAAATAAAGTGAATTTTATCTGGATAATTCGCCTGATGACAGATGCTTGTAAATAGCCACTCAATGTGATGTCATTAACTGCTATAAATGCAGCCCTGCAACAAGCCAGAACCGTGGCTCATTTTGGCTAAAACTGATTACCCCAACTGGAAGTTTCAGAAAAGGTAGTTAGCAGAGTTGTTTTGGAGGTACTCTCTAGCAATATCTGATAAATGTGATTTTCAGTTTAAAACTATGCTACACAGCAGACACCCTACCCTCCCTTTTGAGGAACTACAAGACTTAGCTCTTCTATTACTTCCTGCAGAACAGTTAAGACCAAAAAAACAGACAGCCTGTTTGTGGCAGTTGATAAGTTTTATTTTTAACTTTATATTTCAGCTTCTCAGATGACCTATCAAACTACTCAGCCAGGTACAACCAGTGTATACAGTACCTATTTCTCATTTGAAGATATTACAATCCTGGTACTGGTCAACTCCCCCCCCCCCCCCACCAAAAAAAAAACCTTGCTAAGTTACACTGTTACAAAAACAAGCAAAGGAAGTAGAGCTCTCTGCATGGCAGCAGCCTTAGCTAATCCCCATGCAGCAAATGCCACTTTTCTTCCTCTATATCTGCCAAGATACAGATGACACAAAACTAGAACAAAGTCAGCACGGATGTACTTGCTTCTACACATCTACACATACTGTGACATCCCCACACTGGGCCAGTAATCAAGGAGCCTTAATCCTCACCACTAACACTGGAGGGGGACGTAGCCTTGCAATACAAATGGATACACTCAGTATTTCCAGATGCAGTCCTCTCCGCATCAAGCACAAGCTCATTCACTCCAGTGCAACTATTTTGAGTATGTACCTTTAACTCCTAGTGGATGTGGCCTGAGCCTTTAAAAATTAAATTATCACCTTACAATTCTAACAAATACTCATTGACAGAGGTCAAATATCAATACAATTGTGTTTGCCATCATGTATGCTTCAAGATAAAATATTTTTAAACCTTGTATGTAGCATGGTTTTGGAATTATTAATGCAAATATGCATAAGTAATATTTGACGCCTAGAGGAGCAGTAGGAGTTAACTGCAGATGCACCTGGAGGCGTCACTCGGATGTAATGAGCACACAGGGCACACACTCAGCCTGGAGTATGGGTGTCTCTATCTGCCTCTCCCCAAGTCCCCAATAAGTCTCCCCACTGGCACTGTGAAACCAGTGCTTTGTGTCCCTGCCTCAAACAGCTGACACACACACTCTTTGAGATTTAATTTCACACACACACAAACACATGGGAAAGGCTGGCACAGATTATCCGCTCTACCAGCTTTGCCCAGACTATAAGGTAGATTCACTGCCACCAGTCAGTTACTGTAAGCTTCTTAAAAGGGTATCCAATTATGCTGCGCAAAGTTAAAATTAATACAAATGGTAATGTTGACCAAACTTGAAGGTTTTCAGGAGTGGCCAGAGTTATCACCAAATACATATGTGCAAATACTCAAAAAGCTTAAATATTTTCTAAAAAGGACCAGCCACAATGAAAAGTTTAAAAATATTTAATAATAAATAATAAAAGAACAAGAAAATAGTAAATATATACTTAAATTGAACCACAGAGTTCAAATCACAGGAAATATTGAAAATAATATTGATGGACAGACTTGTTCAAATAAAGAAAAACCATCTCTAAACTAGGCTTCACTTTATTCCTGATTGAATCTGGGAGAATTACTATTCCCTGCTAACTTACTTGATAGAGCAAGGCACAATGAAATATCTGAGCAGTCTTTCTAGTCAGATTCCCCAAAACAGAATACTCAATACTCGTTGATTACTCCTTGTAAAATATAATATCCAAGATGACTGTGGTGCTGCGGTAGCGTTGTCACCTCACAGTAAAATGCTGTCCGGTTTGATTCTCAGCTAGAGCATCTTCTGCATGGAGACATGCGTGAATGGGCTTACCTTCATTGAAGGTTGTGCGTCAGGGATGGTAACTCGGCATGTAAAAATCAACTACCAATCATTAGCGGACCAGAGTTCCGCTGTGGCGACCCCTAATCGGGAAAAGCCGAAAGACACAGGTTCACAGATTTCAGGTTCACAGATTAGTACTAGGCTAACTGCTCTTGCGAGCCATTTTAAGCCTAGCCAATTATCCCCCTGTGAGATTCAAACCTTGTACCCTGTGTTTGTAAGGCAAACACCTTAACCATTAGGCCATCCTCCCAACCCACAACAACAACTTCCAGAATGACCTCATCTGGTCACCTGACTCTAGGTTCTCACAATATCCCCTTTGAAGATGAGGCAGGAATTTAGCATAGACAGCTACAATACACATCTAAATTGTTATGGCAGTGCCTGGGGCTTCCCCTCTTTTTACTGAGCTAATGAACAAAGGCTTCCTCCAGACCCACCGTCTCCTGTCCTATTCAGCACTGTGGGGTACCATTTTAATGGTTTAACAGCTCATTTACATTTCCTTTACTTTTCTTAAAGTAAGCTAGCTGGTTAACCTTTGCTGTCCCAGTATCCTCTATTAAAACATATACATTTAATTTAGTTACAGTAATACATGTACATTTCTTTTCATTCCAGAAGGGTGCACTGTTGATTCATTTTACCACAAGCAAATCTCACAAATACATTTTCAGCCCAAGCATCTATACAAATTGGTTTGATATACAAATGACATAATTATTTGCAAAACTCCAGCTAGCTGGGCTGGCACAAGTCATACATCCACTGCCTGCTTCTCCTGGCATGGCTGGCATTACCTCCTATCATCACACATACCTCCGTTGCATTCCTTGCTGCCAGCTGGTGATACAGGCATTCTTTCCTGTGTCTTTTTCCCTTTGTGACTAAGTTATTAATCTCTTCATATATGCCTTGAGCTCAGGCTACAAGGGATGTAAACTAGTCTGCCATGAAGGGAGTTTGGTCCCCCTCCATTGCCATCTCATGTCAGGACAAGCTTTGCCCCAGAAGCCTGAGCTTTGTCCCAAGGCTTAACTTTTATATTACCTCCTGCAGAACAGTTGACACCAAAAAGGCAGAGAGTATGTTTGTTTGTCACAGTTAATACTTTTTTTTTTACTTTTTATTTAATCTCCTCAGATGAGTTATCAACTTGGGCTTTTTCTTCCTCAAATTGGGGCTGTCAAAGGGCACACCCTAACTTCCCTCAGTTCCCTAACTGCCATGCCTCTCTGTGATGAGAAAAAGGATTGTTTTAACATAATTAACTTTACTCTCACTGGAAGACCTGCTGTGCATTCCAGAGAAAAGGGAAAACTACAATACTGACCCTGAGATGCACATGCTGCTCCATATATCAGCTGAGTTCCAACTACAATGCCATGTATTGTTTGGTGTACATCAAACACATGCCATGGGTCTGCATCCTGCTGAAGCAAGTTCCAGCTCTGCAACAAGACACTTACAGCAGTAGGCTGATCTAAGGACAAGCCAGCACTGGACACGTATTCCCATCTCCAATCACCAGCCTCTCCATTGCCTGGGATTCTATCCAAACCCCAATCATCTGCGTTGTAGTCAGGGTTGTATCCCACTACAACACAAAGCTGATATGATGCAGCAGTTCTTAGCAGTCTGCATCCTTCTTCCAGCCTCCACAAGAACACAGTCAAGCATCAAAAATGCAGAGAGATTTCCCTGAATACATCAGCCTAATTCTTTTTTCCTCACAGCTGTCTCTCTGGCTAACCAAGCTTGTCCCAAAACATAGACAATGGCAATATAAATAGATGTCCTGCATTTGTGCCAGGGAGCAGCTCGGCACTTTTCCATTATTTTGCAGTCATCATAAGCTACAGATAAGAAGTGAGACCTTTCCTTTTGTGTCTACTAGAGTCACACATAAGGACCATAATTGCAATTCAGTGAATCACGGGGCTGGTAGAGTAAAACTGGGGAACATATATACCAAATGCAAGACTGCAGTACCTTAGATTACTCCCTCTCTTCCGAGGTATCATCATCTCAAAGTCACCTTACATATATAGCAGGGGTAGACAAGTCGTCCCAAAACTGGAGGGTCCATTGCTCCTTATAAAAAAAGCTTTAATGGCGTTACAATAAGTTTCAAGACTTGCTCTGTATTTTGGGCACTCCTGCTTTATTATTCAAAGCTGTGGAACTTGCAATTACAGGTCTTGTAGTTGTGATAAGGAATCATCTCACATACCCTGCAATATGATACGCACTCCTTAGTAACTAAAACTTCTCCTTTAGTAGCTGAACATCCTGCTGTTGGGGACCATGTTTTTAAAAGATAACTTCACTCACAACTGAAACAAAAAATATTTATTGTCTTATATTGATGTTTTTCTGCAGTGCTAATGTCTCTGCATCACTCTAGGTGGGTATTATTTTCTAATTTGTTACATTTTAAAATGATTTTAAGACGGCTGTCATGCTGATGATATTGCATTTTATATTCAGTGCTTTTGGCTCTCAGATATTACTTGCAGCATTCAGTGTAATAAGAACATTTACTGTAGTTCTTTCTATCCATTGACTTCCAGTGAAAGTACTTTGATCCCTTACTTTTGACTGTCACTGGAAATGGTGCCAGTTTCTACTTTGCAATGACTTTCTGTAATTTTTGTTAAGAGAGTATCTTTTATACAGTATTTAAGGTACATATGAATGTTAGGCTTAAACATGTTGTCTGTTTGGTGTTTAACAATTAATTGTAGTTCCTAACCACATCTTATGAAAGGAGTGAAGATAATCACTTGTGACTTATAGCTTGAATTGACAGTCATAGTCCTTAACATAATTTTATTGGCCTTGTAGCTATAATTACTGGCCTAATTAACAAGTGTCTCTCATCTCCTCAATGGCTTGCCTCAGCCAGATAAAGCCTATATGATGCAACAGATGATATGGCAAACATCAGAAAAAAAAATAACATCAGTATTCAAAGCTAATAAAAACGGTGTGCAGGAGACAGCCTATAACATCAGAAGAAGGCAGAAAATTGAAAGTAATGCTTAAATCATGATCTCTTTATATGGCACAGTTGGGGATGGGTTAAAGTAAAGGAGACCATTTTGTGAAGAGGAAAAAATAAACCTGACATTTGGGCAGAGCAGTCCCATTAAAAGACATTTAATGTACATTTGTTAAACTTGAAACAATTACTTCTGTTAAGGCTCAGGTGGTGCCATATCTCCTACCGGAAGTGTAAAGCTGGCCATCTGTGACTGATCATACAAACATAAAAAGACTGACACTACAGTCAGTGTGTACATTTAAAACTATTTTTGACCATATAGCTAAAATTGATGACCTGGCTCAGTTACTTTGTTTTCTGAAGGCCATAAATGTTTGTGATGTTTGTACCCTTCCCTTATTCAAACTGCTTACATGATGACAGGGAAGATACAAAAGGAGCTAACAGTGGATTTCATGAAAATCTAAAATGCTATGCTGTCTGTGGATGGCTATCAGTTTCAGTCTGGGATTATGGACTGACTGTCTTCCTTGGTTAGCTTTGTATTATGGTTAGCTCTGCATTAGGATGACAATTTTCTGAGACCACTGCAACTTGCCTGCCTGGTTTGTGATATATAAGTTCTCTGCTCTTGAGTTACCTCCTTGTGGTTGCCCCCAAACCAGGAGACAAGCCAAATGTGTGGACCAGGGGAGAGGGAGGTAACAGGATGCAGGTGATGGTCAGCATATCACTGAAACTGAAAAAAATAATTTAAATAAATAAATGTAATTTTTTAATTAAAAAATATCATCTCACAATATGTCACATATACTGCACACCAGTTCTGTACTACTTCAGCGTAAACACAGAGCTCACTGTCTGCATATGCAGTACAGCAGCATTCTTGTACTCACAATGTCCTGCCGACGTTCTACTGCAGAAAAGCACAGATCTGCACAAAGTGCAATGATACAAGATTGTTTGATAACCAAAAATGAATAATGTAAAGAAGTATGACACTGCTGCCACCAGATGTCAGGCAAATGTGGTTACCACTCCACCAAATGTAAAGAATGGGTGGCACCACTGCTGTGCTGGGAGACTGATGAGGTGATACCATTGCCTCCACAAAGGGTGAGGAAAGTGCCCACAAGTCTGTTTCAGTGATTAATTCACAAACTACAAGCTGACAACAAGAACATAGAGGGAATATGCACTGCTGTCCTGGGAAAGGGTCGGCAACCTTCACATCCAAATTAGACTGCATACTGTTCACTTGCAGAGCCACACTGCTCTCTCCATGAATGAATGTTTTCCAGTGCTCCTGCATCCATGGTAACTGCCATTCACAAAAAGTATCATTTTTACACAAACACACACATATCCCAGGGAAGGGTGGCAAAATTCTCCAATTCCCCACAGCTTTGTTCCTGGCTTGGTAGTACTGACACCACTCTGAGGAAAGTCAGGGATGTCCAGTTACCTGCCTGCTCATATTTTGCTAATCAATACTTCTTTCACTGGTGGTCAGCTGAAGCAGTGTTGAAGGAGTTCACTGTACAGTTTATTACCCCACAGTTTAAATAATGGTCACCGTCTTCTCAGATAAACAACTGTGCATAAATATACTTACAAAAATAAATACCAGCCACAACAGCTTAAAGGCAAATAAATTAATTTTACTTAAGAAACAAAGAAAATAGGGCAAATACACCATAAAACATAAGTAAGTGGGCACATAAGGAAAATTAAAAGAAAATATAGTAAACATAGACTGGATTTATACAGAAATAAGCTAACTTCAAATATTGAAGCTCCTTATCTGCTGCTACAACAAGTATTGAACCTGAAATAGAGGATTGTTATAGATAGGATACTTCCACAGACAAGTCAGCAATGAGTTGTACAACAATAAAGCTGACCTTTCCCAAAGAAAACTATAGTTTGTTATACAGAGATTAAAAATAAAGAGTTAAGTAGATATACAAAGCAGGAACACTGAATAGGGGCGGAGAGCTGAGTGGTAATGGTGAGTAACAGAGGACATTTTTACAATGGAGGCTAGGAAATCACTTGTGAGAAGTCTTCTCTTTTAGGTGGGAAATAATCTTATTCTTCACTTTTAGGTGGAAGATAAGTTAATGTCTTAAGTTCCATTAAAATTCTCACACCTCCTAGCATATCCAGTGGCAGAGTCACAGAGTGTTGAAGACAGAATATATGTGTGTGAATGAGAGGGAGGATAGAGGAATGGTGAGGATGCAAGGAGTAGAGGCGGTGAAGGTGGATGAGTTTAAATACTTGGGGTCAATAGTTCAGAGTAACGGTGAGTGTGGAAGAGAGGTGAAGAAGAGATTACAGGCGGGATGGAGTGGGTGGAGAAGAGTGTCAGGAGTGATTTGTGACAGATGAGTAGCTGTAAGAGTGAAAGGGAAGGTCTACAAGAGGGTAGTGAGACCAACTATGTTATATGGGTTGGAGACAGTGGCATTGACAAAAAGGCAGGAGTTTGAGCTGGATGTGGCAGAATTAAAGATGTTAAGACTTTCATTGGGTGTGACGGGGGTGGACAGGATTAGGAATAAGTATATTAGAGGGTCAGCCCAGGTTGGAAGGTTTGGAGACAAAGCCAGAGAGGCACGATTATGTTGGTTTGGACATGTGCTGAGGAGGGATGCTGAGTATATTGGGAAAAAGATGCTATGGATGAAGCTACCGGGTAACAGGAAAAGAGGAAGGCCTAAGATAAGGTTTATGGATGTGGTGAGAGAGGACATGCAGGTGGTTGGTGTGACAGAGCAAGATGCAGAGGAAAGGAAGAAATGGAAACAGGTGATCTGCTGTGGCGACCCCTAACGGGAACAGCCGAAAGAAGACGATGAGTCACAGAGTGTTGAACCTCAAACAGAAACTGTATTCATTTACATACATACTTATGTATATGTTTTGTTAACAGGGATTCCAGGATTCCCACTTTCAGAGAACTTCTGGGAGCACTGTCTGATTAAGTGATTTGCCCAGAGGGCATCACAGTGGCACAGTGGATTGCATTGTTGCCTTACAGCAAGAGGTTCCCCAGTCCAATTCTTGGCTAGGGTACCTTCTGTGCAGAGTCTGCATAATTTCTCTGTGACCGTGCGGGTTCCTCTGAGTGCTCCAGTTTCCTCTCACATTCCAAAGACATGTAGTAGGTGGAGTGGACCCTGTAAATTGGCCATAGATGTGAGGGTGTATGTGAGTCTGGGGTGTGGAAGAACTACCAAGGCAGGGCTAGCCAACTGCCAGTGTAAACATTGGCTCTAGATGATTGTCACTGTTAAAGTGACACCCCTAACCCCATATGCGAAAACGGGTTGTGGATGGATGGATGGATGGATGGATGGATGGATGGATGGATGGATGGATGGAGACTGAAAGATTCAAACCCAGGACTACCGGATGAAGCTCATTAGCGGCTCATGATCTTATCCCTCTGCACTAAACTGACATCTCTAGGCAAATATCAGTGCAGCTGAATAAGCTGGGCTATAACACTAGAGCCCCATTTGAGTGGGGTCTTCATAGGTAGGAGGTTGTATTTGTGACTACATAAGAAGTGATGTTTGACAAAAGATCAAGTGTAAGGAGTTTGAAGAATAACAACAGATGTATGAGATCTGAGCTCTGTTTAACTGTAAGTTAGTTGGTACTCTGGGTGGTATTACACTGGTATTCATATTTGATAACCATACGAACAAAAGATCCTGTTAGACAGGAACTGAAGGTCATGTTGATCTGTAGATGAAGCAAAGGCAATCATTACTGTTAATCAGTTTTGTAATCCTTTTAATGGAATGGACTCGTACATTAGAATAATAGACCAGCCAGAATGGACAGCACTCTGATAGAACTGTTTTCCATGACTGCATGGTATTATAAATTCAGTCAAGAGCCTATGCAAGAATATATATTGCATATTTAAACATGAATTACTGACACTTAAGTAATCAGACTATACTTTTCTGACTGATTAGCTAATAAATATATTACATGTCTGAAGATGGGAAATGGTGGTCCCTGAGAAATGTAGATGTAATCATGTGCATGCTTTGCTGTAATACTACATTATGATCAGAAAACAAAACATGACTTCCAGTATGGCATGTCCCCAGACAAAAGAGGGATCTCACCATCTGAGAGAAGGTTTAAGCTAGTACATGAAATTAGTCATTGAATTCTTGGCTTTCTTATAAAAAAAATAAAAGAATTCAGATGTCTTAGCTAGCAATATGGTTTATTTCAATAACAAGGAAAACAAAGTGAAAATAAAGAAGGAAGCTTATTAATAAAAAACTGAGGTACAGCAATGGAAATGTACACGTCAGCCTGACCATGAGTCATGAGGACAGAAGTGAATGCAAGGTGGCAACAGGTAGTGAAGATCCCCTTGAAACAATCCTTGTCAAAATAAGGGGACTGAAACAAACCTGGCAAGATTACACAAAAGTAATAACCACCATTTTAAAGATACTGGGGCAGACTTCAGTCTCTGATGAGAATCTGGAGCTCAGGGCACAGGTAGAAGCAACAGGGGTAAAGGCTGACCATGTAGAACAACTAGTCGACCTGGGAAATAGGGAAACAGACAGAACCTGCATCTCTCTCATATTCCTGAACAACTAAAAGGCAAGGACTGTTTAGTATTTGTTAAGTACTTGTTAGCTAAGTAGACTGAAATACTGCAAAAGCACATCTTACTGGAAATGTGAAACAGAGCTCCTTAGCATACGAAGCAAGGTGACCAAGACCTTTCATTTTCCATCTGCAAATATATACACACTAAAAGAGTGAATCTTGGAGTCTTTATGGAAACTAGGTGAGAGGCTGAGGTGTAGGGAGGCAAGAGTTTACATAGACCAGGACTGTTTGGCTAGGACAAAAAGGGCTTCTTTCCTGCCTGTGATTAGATTCTGTAAAGCAAAGCGAATCTAATCCAGGCTCTTCTGTCCCACAATTTTAACAGTTAGCTTGGCAGGAGTTAAAAGTAAAACTTTCATGGATCCATCTAAAGTGATAAAAAATGCTCCAAGAGATTCGACTGCAAGGATAAGGAAATAGTAAAGATTTGGGGACTGTAACAGGGCATCATGATCAGGAAGCAGAGCAGTAAGTCCTGACTAGTGTATTACCAGCAAGTAAACAAATATTCCTGCTTTTCAAGAAACAAGCTGCTGTAAGAGAATGGGTTTCATTAATTGTAGCTGCCTAGAAGAAATAATCACATGAACACTGGCTGTGTACTTTGGCTCTAATTGCTAGATGCATGTACAGTAAAAATGTGTGAAATAAGCAGACAGTACCCAAACTTGGAGCCTATGTGGGTGGAGGGATTTAGAAAGTAATTGAAAGGCAGTGCTCTTTGGCTGGAAAGAAGACACTGTGTTCTGCCTGTCCATTCTGAGGAGTGAAAGAAAATGGTTACATTAATTTATTTTTGATTAGTCGATCCTTGAGCAAGGAAAATATCAAAAGGAGAAGTGCTTAGAAGAGTAAAAGGAAAATATAAACTAACCTGTTCCCAGATACCTGTTATGATTATCAGATTCATCATGTTTGTTACTAGTTAATGTTTGAACACTGGGTTGAGCAGAAATGCTAAGTGTTTACATTTGAACTAAAAATAAATGTAATACAGTGTTTCCAACAAAGTATGAATAAAAAAGTGGCAAATTTAAGAGAAAAGGATGATGAAAATAACTGCAAATAGGAACATCTGTCTCACTTAGATTAAAGTAAATGCTACTAAATTGAATACAGAGAATATTCCATAAAAAATGCATGCTGACACTAAACCTATTTGTCTAGCATCGTTCTAAGTTTATAAGAGCAATATTTAAAATCTGTTTGGCTTTGTCCAGATTTCTTGTACTAAGAGGTTGAGGTATGGAGGTGGTCTCACAAATTAGCATGTCTTAATACTGATGGTGAATCGCAGCAACCAAAGATCTGGAAATCCAAAACAGAGGGAAGTGTCTGAAGAAGAGCTCAAGCTCCCTCCTTGAAGGCACTAAATTTGCTTAAAGCATGGACAAAACTTACATTTTCACCCTACTGGAGAATTAAAGATCTCTAATAGTTTGTTAATGTGTATGAAAAGCCTGGTTAAAAAAAGTCCATCATTTCATAGATTCATAGGTTTTTACTAGGCTAAATGGCCACAAGGGCCTTTTAAAGCCTAGCCATGCATCCCAAATCTCTAACAAGTTCTGATACCCTTGATAAGTGTAAGCATGGACCTGGGAGATGAATCATTTACCAGTTACCTGTGTCCATTAGTGACAGGTGCCAAACCTGGGATGAATTTCCTGTTTCCCATCCAATTGTCCAAGATGCACTTGAATTGGGTTAGGGAGGAACTCTGCTTCACATGAATGGAGAGCCTGTTCCACAGACAGGGAAGTCTCTGGGATACATACCTATCTCTCCAGCAGGTCCTATTTATGTCACAGGCATGGTTTAAGTCTTTAGAACAGGTAATTCTGGTGCTGTTTGTTTTGTGGATATGCAGGAGGTCCATCAGAGTGGGGTCTGACAATGCCCTGTATGCCAGGCATAGATCTCTCCTCAAAAGCCTATAGGAGACAGAATACAGGGATAGGGCCTTGTGTCAGTCCGCATAGGACATTTTACTTATGCCTCATATTCCTTTAGTGAAGAACCTCTATGGACATTCCAATTGTTGCACATGCCTGGTTAGGTACATACCAAAGGGGCCACTGTACTCCAGTGGTGGCTGGTGACTTCAAATCAAAGGGGGGCTGCAAGAGACAGCTGAATGGGTGGGGTCAATGGGAAGGGGTGTGGCCAACTAGAAAGGGGAGGAGCTATGCTCAAAACCACAAAAACTAACTTTAATTAAATACGCTGCCCTGGGTGCCAAACTGTCATTATGAGAGTCCAATCAAGACAAAAATAAGTGTAGAAGAATAAAAATATTTCAATGCATTGGCTGCATGACAGCTTACTTAATATCTGGAAACAAAAGGTTGTGAGGCATGAAAAAATAAATTACTTTGTGAATACATTACTGGAATGCCAGTCAAAATCAAGTATAAGAAAAACAAGCAGCACTCAACTCAAATCACTTCTCCTTGCACTGCAGTTCTAATTATAAATTATATTCAGCTTTATTAAAGTACCAAGTAACATGCTGAAAGTAGAAATCTCTGTGATGCCCCCACTTGTAAAAATGTTTCTTATCCAAAAAAGACCTGCTGCCTGACAACTATCTACTTGTTTCATGGGGAAAACATGATCAAAGTAAAAAATGAAAAGCAAACAGGAAACAAGCTCAAGATCCATTGCTTAAAGGATTACTGTACAGGTTATGGACCACACATGATTGGCATTCTGTTTAGTTTACGAGTAAAGCCTGTAGAGATGACTGGAAGTCTCCAACAAGTGTAATGAGCTTTTTAAAATAATGTAATCCTGTCCTTCAATACCCAAGGCTTATACATTATCTAGTTAAGTATTCTCTGCATGGCAATAACAGAAAGGCTTTCAATGTTGGCAATTCTTTAACAGTATGCTTATTAAAGCTTACTTGCATCTTACAATCTCAGACAAGCTTATCTTATGGTCATTAAAGCATTGCTACTTAAACACAGAGCAACAGGCACTTTGAGTAATAAGCATAAATCAACAGAAACCAGACCATTCTGCAAAATCAAGGACAGATGAAAAGCCACTGTAGTACTTGTGTCTACCCTGGATAGGGGGACACTCTGCACATGTTACACTGCATAACTACTCCTTGCCTTGCTTGGACACATCCAGAGTCACTACATGGGGGAGTGGGGTGCAACAAGTATGTCACAATTTGAAATATCTCTGGCTGACTGTGATGGCCCTGACACATTTGTCCTACCCTCAACCTCAGAGCAAGAAATCTGGACAAAGCCATACATAGAAGTGGAACAAAGGCTCAAAAATAAGGACAATTTTTAAATATTGCTCTTATAAACTTAGAAAGATAATAGAAGAGGTCTTGCATTAGTATGAATTTTTTGAAGGGTATGAAATCTGAAACTCAAAATGTCTGTCATTATTTTCTAACTTTAGTCTTTAATGATTTGTCACTAATTTGCCAAAAAAACACAATTTTATGAAAAATGGACCAAAAATGTGATGTAAAAATATAAAATAGCCACACAATACCGCTGGGAACCTGTCAAAAAGGGACACTTTAATATTAATACTGCTAACTTGAGCAGCTGACAAAATAAAAGAATCTACATGCATTTCAAGTAATCTATAACTTTGATTATTACAGTTATTTCTTAATTGTAAACCCTCCATGTTTTCTTCCAACATTGCTATTTTGCGGAGGGATTATCAGGGGGAAGAGCAACATTTTATGCCAAAATCAGGGACAGTTGTGAGGCTGGCTATGCCTAATTCTATAAAGCAATTTATCTGCATGTACCTCTCAAACTGTTAATGCAATAAATCTGGACAAGGCCAAATATATTGGGGGAACATATAAACATTACTAAAATTGCTCTTGTATAAAATGAGACATTTGATAGAATAACGGGTCTTACTTTAGCACGCATTTTTCTAAAGGTTATGAAGTCTGAAACTCAGTGTATCATTATTTAGTGACTTAATTCCTAAATGATTTGCCTTTGTAACATGAGAGGACACAAAAGCAAACCCACACAAACACAGGGAAAAGATACAGACCCCACACAGAAGGCACCCCAGCCAAGAATCAAACCTGAGAACCTACAGCTGTGAGGCAACAATGCTACCACTGTACCATCAAACATCAAGTATTTAAATATTTAGAAACCACAGATATTATGAGGAACAGAACAGATCAAATATAAGGCAAAAATCTGCAGATTTTTTTTTACAAATGGTGGTGGGTAGGGAATTCAGGCCCTTAACACCTGCATACAAGGTACAGGGTTCAAGCCTGAGGTATTCCCTACCACACCTCAATAATGGACATGCTCCACCTCAAAAAATCCAAATCCATCAGAACCACGAGAGCTAAAGACTTAAACCTCGGCACAAGTATGAATAGGACATGCTGGAGGGATAGATTCATAACCCAGAGGCTTCTCATGCTCTTGAACAAGATCCCAGTTCATGTCAGGCAGAGCCCCTCACTGACTCTCTTCAAGAGAAATCTTGATGAGTGGATGGGAGATCGTAAGTTTACCCCAGGGGTCAAATCTGTGTCACTACTAGACAGGGGCACAGTAAACTAATTCTATTACATAAGGGGACCTTCACTGTGTCACTACTAGACAGAGGCACAGTATTCTAAATCTATTCTGTGCATTTTTGTACCATTTCATGTGGTGGCGAAAGCCACATCACTATGGCAAGGCTTACAAATGCCCCAGGGCAGATAGCCTAGTACTAAACTATGAAACTATGAGTCTACTCTAGCCACCAGTATATAGTAACTGGGGCATTACACGCACACACACACATATACACATCCTTCTAATGCAGCTTTCTAAACAACATGTATAGCAGATGGAGGAATTAAAATGGCAGTTCAAAGTAACTGGTTATTTTTTTCAACTTAATTTTTTTAATGATGCTCACTAAACAAACTGGAAAAATACTTGATGGCTGTTTGTTGTTAGGCAGTGCTTCAGTATGACTTAATATGCTGTGAAACCACTGACTTGACTATTCTAGTAAATTAATACTCTGTTGGAGAATGTGTGTTCTCTAATGGGATATTTCAGTTGTAATCCTCACATTTTCTAAAATATCTTTAATGCATGCTCTAGAAAAAGTAACCTGACACTGACAAGTTCTTGTTCTCCTTTGCTTTTGACTTATTCAGCTTACAGAGCTTCCTGTTTTGCCTCAAGGCTCAGAGTGGCATAAGTGTTGTATTATGCAATGCTTTTTGAGAACTACATGGGTTATTATTATTTTCGTCTGTTTGTTCATTTATTTATTTATTGTTTTGTTTCCTGATGAGAATATAACTTTTTTCTTTTAAACTAAATATATCACTCATTATTTTCTAGGAAGATGTTCCTCTTGTGCTTCATACATAGACGCAGGTCCTTCATAGCCTCAAACTCGTATTCTTCACTTCATAAGCCTATTTTGTCTATAACACAAAGACAAGTTCTGATATGATCTTATGCTGCACAAAAGAAATTAATTTGTGTACCTCCAACAAGATCTCTTATATCCCAGAACTTGTAAGTTTAATCAAATAGAACATTCTAATAAACGTTATCCTCTCATATTACTCTGATTCACACTTAACATTCCATGTGACATGTCCTGTACATATTATTTGATTTCTGGTACTTTTGTTTTCCCTAAATTAAACTTCTAAAGAGCCTCTGTATTAAATACTTTGTTATTCACCACATCCATTAATCTTCCACAAAAATGCCCTTCAAGTCATTAAAGCTTATTTTTTAGATTTCCTGTAATTTATTACTTACATTTCTTTTAAATCTCTAAGCTTATTATTATGATTTGATTAGAAATTTACTCCTCTAATATGTTTCATATTTTTTAATATTTCCCTAATCCTTCAATACATTATACTTCTGGTGAGCCACAATGCAGTTATTTAAAAGACAGATGTTGCATCCATTTTAGAGTTTCACTACCAAATCCCTTGAAATGTAAAATTAGCAAATAATTGATCTGCATTATCTATGAACTTATTTTTCTATTATAATCTTTATCATTTTCTTATTTCTTCTCCTGTAACCTTACCATCTCTCATACCCCCCTGTTTTCTGAATGTCACAGCTGTTGTCCCATCCTTTAGGTATGATTCATTCTGTATTGTGTATTCCTTTTAACCAAAGAAACATGCAACAGTTTTGTACCTTCCATTTCCCTAATACCTGTTTGGAATGTACATAAATATTTCAGTCTTCTCACCCATTTCATGCAGCTCTAACTCTGTTTTTCACAAAACACTGTACTCTCTTCCTCCATTATTTGAAGACTTCAATTCTTAAAGTATCCTACTTTACTGATCTTAGTCAAGTTCTTTAAAGCATTGGCATTTGACTGTGTTTAATCCTGTCATTTGAATAAAAAAATACTTATCTCACTGTTACTTCTTTTTTTTTTGTATTTTTTTGGTCTTACACCCCTCCAAACCTTAACTACACTTTTGTGCAATGAATCCATTCATTTCCACTGCTATGGTAGTGAGATTTTTTTGTGAAAAGGCTGTCACCCATCCTTCGATCATGATGTTTTCCAATCATGTTTTGACCCTTAGGCTTGACATGCATGCCCGCCAAAGCAAAGGTGTGAATGCCATCTGAAAAGTATTTGCTGTTGCAGTCGTGTGTATTAACATATGCAGTACATGTGAGTGGTTTGACTATATCACACACACACACACACACACACACACACACACACACACACACACACACACACACCTTACCTTGTTGCTGAACAGCCCCAGCCCACCGACGAGCTAAATAACTGCTTTGGTTGCTGCCGACGAGCTAAATAACTGCTTCCTGCTTCCATTACTGCTCGCCATTACTGCTCGGTTGCCGCCGCCGATATCCAAACAGCCCCTTACCTGTATTCCTTGCGTGATTGGTCCATCCCAAAGGATTCCCTGCAGTCCAAATCCGCGATTGGTCCTGCCTGCGACTGCTGCAGTCCGGAGTGCCTCCATTTCGTGATGTCATCGCCGCATAGACTTCTGGGCATCTTGCCTTTCCCCTTATCTAGACTGCTAAGAAAGCAGTCTGAGAGCGTGTATGCATGCGTACATGTCCAGGAATTAATTTTGTGTTTCTCTGTTTGTTTTATTTTGTTTTGCAGGTGGGAGGGCTGCAGTCTGGCAGTCCTATGGCATGAGCCGCCTCTACTGTACTCAATGATAAGTCAGTGGAACAATGACTTCCTTGGACTTAGATGCCGTATCTTTGTTTATAAGTTGTGCAGCATAGAATGATTTCCTCACAACTGTAGACATGTGATGGTCAAAGGCTAGATACTATCTGTGTGTGTGTCTAAGTCCCTGACTATTGGGTCAACTCTAAGGGGTGTTTTGTCAATATGATAGTTATCAGGGATGGATGACTTCACAAAGGATACTATTATGCATTTCTTGGCA
The DNA here is from genome assembly GCF_019279795.1 of Protopterus annectens. Taxonomy (NCBI): domain Eukaryota; kingdom Metazoa; phylum Chordata; order Ceratodontiformes; family Protopteridae; genus Protopterus; species Protopterus annectens. Next base: position 288,605,823 of record NC_056746.1, read on the forward strand.
TTTAGTTTTAGTCCATGGCTCTGACACCAGTTGTTTGTGTCAGCTCCTCCTGAAGAACATTTGTGTCAGTGTGAGATTCAATGACAGCTTCTAATTTGCAATCATCTGCAAATTTAGTCAGCTAAAGACCACTGACAATGGCCTTGACTTCTGAGAAGTAAATGCCAAAAAGGAGCAGTCCAAGGACTGATCCCTGAGGGACTCCACTTGTGACTGGCCTCTTTGTAGAGGTGAACTCCCCAATTTTAACTTCCTGGGTCCTATATGTGAGCCAGTTGGCTATCCACTGGGTAACATATGGGTTTGTAACTAACCTCTTGAGTTTGTCAACAATCCCCGAGTGGAGTATTGTGTCAAATGCTTTGACCAGGTCAAGGTAGGCAGTGTGAACAATTTTACCCTCATCCATTGCTTTGGTGACCTTCTCAAAGACATCTACTAGGTTGAGTAGGCATGATCTGCCCTTGATAAAACCAAACTGGGTTGGGTCCAGTGTCTGGAGGTTAACTATATCTCTAGTGATCGTCTCCATGATAATTCTTTCCATGGCTTTACATGTAAGACTAGTGAGACATATGGGTCTGTAGTTTCCAGGGTCTGTAGATGGCCCACTTTTGTTCAGAGGGATGACTGTTGCCTTTCTCCATTCATGAGGTATGAAGCCTCTTTGGTGGCTACAGTTAGATAGTAATTCCAGAGGCCCTGATAGGTCATCTTTCATTAGGGTTGTCACCTTTTCAAATGTCCAAAGTGGGACCAGGAGCGGCCTTAAGTCAACTGGTGCCCTAGGCAAAAGGGCACCAGTTACCCCCCACCACACCACCCAGTGCCCCTATCCTGGTCTACCTACACCAAATAAATACTGGAAAAGTGCCCCTACTAAAGCAGCGCCCTAGGCGGCTGCCTAGTTGGCCTATGCCTAAGGCCGGCTATGAGTGGGACATTTTTGGTACAAACGTCAGATTTTGCAGGCCAAAATATACCCACAGCCAGTACAAAGAGCAGAACTTCACTTTTTTGCTTAAATAAAAGATTATGCTTGTAGCATTTTAGTTTTTTATTCTGTTTCTTATGACATTTAGGTGTTTCAGATTTAGAATAACTGTTTTATGCAACTATTACATAAAATATAGGAAATAATTTTGTCCTAAAATCTCAGGACATTTGCCATTTTTACAATTTTTTTGCAGGCACAACTGACCAAAGAGGGACTGTCCCTCACAAAGTGGGACAGGTGGTAACCCTATCTTTCATGTTATTTAGAAGGCATCCTGGGATATTGTCTGGGCCTACTGATGCAGTGTTCTTGGTCTTAGAGAGAGCATTAAGGACCTGTTCCCTAGTGATAGTAGGGGGAGTTATATTTGATGATATTTCCTGAAGATCAGGCAAAAAAAGCAAATGACAGCCATTGTTTTAAACTAACAGCTTTGCTGTTTAGTGAATGTAAAATGAAAAAAGTAAATAAAGAACAAAAGTAACGAGTGTGTGTGTGTGTGTGTGTGTGTGTGTGTGTGTGTGTGTGTGGTGTTTGTGTGTGGGTGGTGTGTGTGTATGAGAGACAGACAGAGAGAGACAGACAAATAACACAATCATCAACTTCTTTCATCTGCAGCTAGATATCCATCAGCATTTTTTAAGCAATAAAAAGTATGAAATTCTGAAGTCTGGCATTCTTGACTGACTATAATCTTCAGTGATTTACCAGCAAATCAAATGTTCTACAAGGGATAAAAACTATGCGTCAAAATCAGGGATGTTAAATTGATGACAGTTATAAGAGGCATTGAGGGGAGGCTGCAATGCTTTGCATATAAATGCATGATTTTTTTCCCATTCATTTGATCACAGCAAGAAATCTGGGATTTATTCAGTCAACAAAGAACCACAGTGGTTGTAACTGTTGGGCACATCTGTGTGTGTGTGTTTATGTTTCTATTCATATGTGTGTGAGTCTGTCTGTGTTTCTGAATGCATATGTGTAGGTTTGTGTATTAAATACTTACATAACTTTTATTTTAGATGTAAAATACTTCCTTCACCAGCAATTACATAAGTTAGAGTAGGTTTGAAATATTAGAGGTTGTAACTATTTCACATAAAAACATGTTTAATTAAATAGAAATAAAAAAATACAAAAGAATGTAACAGTCCATTCTCTAAGTGGAATAATGCCCACTAGGGTGGACATTATCGGAAAAAAAATATCTGCAAAGGGTGGTAAGGCCTCACTACACTCCTGGGTGGTTATTAATTCCCTTCATAGCACAGAAGATATGACCCTTTCAAATGGTGCAGAAAATTGAGGACAAGCAAGATACATATGCTGAAATTAAAGGAGATTGCTAGTGGCAACAAATCATTATTGTTTCAGTATATTCCTCTCCACCCAGAAAAAATAGTGTCAGTATGAAAAACTATGATAAATATTATAGCTTTTGTTGGGAGAATGTTTATTGTAGCAGGAGAGTGGAATAAGGTTAGTTGACAAAATTGGTCTTATTAGGAGGTGTACAATTCCTACAATTTCTACTCTCTGTAACAGAGACATTTTTAGAGAGCTATGTAAGAAGGGTGCATCTGGGGAAAAAGGACGTAGAACAGCAGAAATCTGGGTTTATTTATTTTTCTCTTAAATACAGACCCTGGTCTAGGCCAGACAAAATTGTGTGTGTATAATGAATATGTATAGAAAGTTCATCCCAGGGATCACTCCAATGGGTCTACTTGATAGAGGCACTGGGAACTAATGTCGGGCGACACAAGGCCAGGGCACTTCTATGGGCTAGGCTTGTAAAGGCTGCAGGGCCATTAGCCTAGTACACACCTATGAACCTATGAACCTATACTTAGTTATTGATATTGAGGTAAGTCTGGTATTTCTTTCACATTATACCCACTGTTCCTCAGACTTCAGAGGCACGATCAACATACACAGGAGAAGCATTAATATTCCTGTTGGAAAACCAGAAATGTAAAACTTGGTTAACATAAACATTATAAGCCTATTTAGAAGGGGTAATTGAAGGATGTGGAGAGATTTGGGATGAGTCATCATCATCAATCAACGTTTTGCCCATTTTTCTACAAGGGGTCAGGGTGTTGTTTCAACTGTCTCCATCTGTTTCTATTCAGTGCCATTCTCTTGCCTTCTCTGACACGACTACTGTCACAGCTCTTCTCTCACACAGTCCATCTATGTCTTTTCTGGTTGCCCTTGTTTTCTCTTGCCTTCTTCCTTTCTATTCCAAATATTCTTCACCAGATTGTCTTCTGCTTCTCTACGCATGCCCAACCCACCATAATCTGTTCTCTTTGACCTGTTCTGCAATTTGAGCTACTTTGGCTTCTGCTGTTATGTCCTCATTTCTTCATCTGTCCCACGGTGTGCATCATACCACCCATCTCAGGCCCATCTCCAACACCTCTACCTTCCTCAAGTGCTCTGCCTTTACTGCCCAGGTTTCTTTGCCATACACTAGTACTGGTCCCATGACTGTTTTGCACACCCTACTTTTCAGCTTCTTTGGCATTTTTCTGTCATGCTACATCTGACACTCTGTGTCAGTTGGCTGCAGCCCCTCTGATTCTCCTCATTCAGACTTCTTTTCTCCTAAACCACCCCTCCCACATTCTTGAACACGTTCCACTATTTTCCCCTTCTATCTCAATTCTCATCTTTTCTGATTTCCCCCATTTGCTGCCATTAGAACTGTCTTATCTGTACTAATTTTTGTCCCATGTGCCTTCAGTTTTGCATTCTATTCCACTATCCTTTGCTGAAGTTCTTGTTCAGAGTCTGCCTGTAATGCCACATTGCCTGCACACAGCAGCTTTGTTGATCTGTCTCCTCTAACCTGTTTGCCAAAGTATTTCATCACCAGTATGAATGGCAGTGCACTCAGAGCTAAACCCTGATGCACACCCACTTCCACTAGGAACCCCTATGTGAAACCAAACACTGTCTGTACTTGAGACATTGGATCCTTGAACATAGCTTGCAGTAATTCAACCAATATTTCTAGGACTTAAAACCACTGCAGGACTGCCCAAACAAGCTTTCTTGGGACCTTGTCATATGCTTTCTCCAAGTCTAGAAGTACCCAGTTGGACCCTTTCCTCATCTCTAGCTTCTTCTTAACTGTCTGCCTCACTACAAACATCAGGTCAGTTGTGCTGCATCCTGATCTGAATCTGAACTGCTCATCTCCCATCTGACTTTCTACTGCTCTGCATATTCATTTGTCAGTCACCCTCTCCAGAACTTTTATGCAATTTGACGGGAGTTTGATACCTCTGTACTGCCCACAGTTGTGAATGTCCCCTTTGTTTTTGAATACTGGCACTAGTGTGCTTATTCTACAGTCATCTGGGATATGCCTTTCTATCCACACTGCTATTAGTACCCTCAGGAGTCATTTCTCCTAAGATCTTGATCATCTCTTCTGTAATCTCACCTGAGCCTGCTGCTTTCCTTGACTTCATTTTCCTTAGTGCTGTAGTTACTTCTTCTATGGTGGGCTGATCCTCTTCTCTCATCATAACCTGTGTCTGGGGCAGTACAGCTTTAGTGGGGTTTTCTTCATTTAGAAACTGCTGGAAGTACTCCTTCCTTCTGCGTTTGATGTCCTATGTAATGGTGAACAGGTTGTTGGTGATATCCCTTATGAAGGGTGTCTGACTATCTTCTTTATCTTTCTGTCTTTGCCTTGCAACCTGATATAGTTTCTTTCTGCCTTCGATTGGGTCACTTTCCAGAAGCTAGTAGAGTGCTTCTGATGCTTTGTTCTTTGCTATTGCAATTGCTTTATTTGCCTCTTTGTTTGCCAACCAGTATTCCTTCCTGGCATGGTCTGTCTTTTCTATCTCCCACTTCTTCTTTCTTTTGATGACTTCCTGGACTTCTGCATTCCTTCACCAGCTTTCCTTCTGCACCCTATTTCCCCTTCCTGGCTCAGCTACATATACACTCTGTTTTGAGGTGCTGCCAAATCTTCTTCTTCAACTCCACCTATTTCCTCTTCTTCATAAGATGCCAAAGCCCTGAGTAACTGTTGCACTTTCTCTCTGCTTAACTTCCAGGTCTTCAGCCTGGTCTCTCTTGACCTTAGAGCCTTCTCTGACCATTGCTTGCAGCTGATTGTGGCAACCATTTCACTGGGGATAACTTTGCAGTTACTGATTATACTCTAGTGCCCTTTCCTTACTAGCATGTTGTGACAATTCTTGTACGTCTTCTAGTGACCATCTCTCTAAATGAACTATGTGTTGGCCACTACCAAGCCATTTGCCAGACAGAAGTCTATAATAGCCTCTCCTTCTTTATTCCTATTGCTCCACCCATTAGTCAACATTACCAAATCACCTAGAGCCATATTTTACACCATTGAATGGCTAGCCCTGCCAGTATGCAGTCTGCAAACCATGTTCTCCTGTCTTGATGATACTGTGCAACCCAGTAGATACCCAAAGTGGTTGGTCTATATAACTCTTCCCCCTGTAGGACACCATGTAAAGTCTGTGCTGTTGCCCACAGCTTCATTCTTTGGTGAATTTGACATGGAAACATTCAGCAGGTTTTTTGGAGGTAAGATAAATTCCACAGAGACACAGGTAGAACATGCAAACTCCAAACAGGCATTGGCCGGTGGTCAGGATCGAACCTTGTGCCTTATACATGTGAGGCATAGACCTTAACCATTATGCCAACTGGTCTCCTCAGACTAGTAGGGATGAGTATAAAAGGAAAATTAAAGATGAAGTAATAGAATATGCTAGAATCCAGAGAAGAGAAGTAAATATCAATCACAGAAAGATGATGCAGGTAGTCAAGGAGTTGACACTAAAAATGGAAGGATTGAATAAGTCAGAGGAAGATCATTTGAGATTGGTCAAACTAGAAATGCAGACGTATGCTGACAAAAAATAGTATTTCAAAAAGCAGCTTACAATGGAATACATTTTGCTCATACTTCCAGAGCTTTAAATTCACTTCTACTAAATGTCAGGTAAGATTATGGAATCATTATGAACTTTTACCTCCAAATGTATATCCTAAGAATAATTTGAGTTTAACTCACAAGTGCAGATAAGGGTTTACCCCTCAGCAACTGGATTTGCCTAAACTGACACAGCAGCAAACAAAGATTTTCATAAGGCTAGTAATACGACTGGAAACAGAGGTAGTAATGAAAAGGCAGCTGAATGAAAGAACTAAACGATCAGATGGCACCCCTATTGAGATTTGGAAGTTGGTCAGTTCCTTATCAAGTAAAAAAAAAATGAGTACCACTAATGAATATGATCCTTAAAGCAGTGGTAGTTCTAGCACCAAGACATTACAGTGATTTTGAAAGATGGAAAGGATTGGACTCTTCCCTTCTCTTACAGGCCTTATCTGTATTAAGCCATGACTACATAGCAAAGAGAATAGCAGGTTGGTTACTGGAAAAGATAGTGACCAGTGTAAGTGTATATCTGTGGGTTGGGGGAAACACTGGTAACATTATTAGGGAATTGATGATAATGGGAGATGCCAAAAGGCTCCTTGCTGTGCATGAAACACATACACATACATTCCTGTAGGCTTCACCAATGCAGTGAGACAAACTGTCACACAAAGTAGGATGGACAAGTTGGCATTGGCCATTAACTTCCAATCTCCTTACTTGGCTTCTTCACTACTTGTGCCAATAACTGAACAGACGTCATCTGGGGTAGAGTTAGGGTTTTTTCCCTCTATGCCACAAGGCCACCAAATGTGTGCTTTTCAAGCAAAATGATAAGAATTCAAAATACCAAATAGTACTGTTAATTATAACTATTCACGCATTCATTCTGAGATTACTGATTCACCCTAAATCAAGGCAATGAGGGAGCTGAAGCCTATCTCAGCACTCAACTAGTGCAGGGACACAGGAAAAAACTAATCTTGGAAGTAAAACTTTATTCTTTAAAAAAATTCAAATCAGCACACATTTTTCTATTCCAACTGTTTTTAAGTGAATAGCACAAATAAATAAACCCCCTTGGGGAATCAAAAATAATACCATGGTGGGCAATAAGCGCTGCAGCCAAAAGGGACTGATTTCATGTGATTCAGAGACATGCTAACCCCAATGATGGAAGACTTCATTACTGGCTAATTTGCATGCCTCTGAATCACCAGTAATTACCATGAATGCAAATAGGCACTTTCCTGCAGTAAGCTCCTCTGCCGTCCCACGCATTGCATTGGCACAGCAACCCCACACACACACACACACACACACACACACACACACACACACACACACACACACACACACACACACACACACACACCACCATACTTCTTACCTGTCCCTAAGTTAACAAAATGTCCCTGATGTATCCTCTTAATTTCTCTGCCCCTCACTAATCATGGATGATTACAGTCAGTCAATGTCAGACAGTTATTTCATTCATCTTATAGTTCAGAAAGTATATTGTGATGCTTCACCTATTTCTTTATGAACATTGTAAGTGCCTCAGAGAAATAGTAAAAAAAAAAACTCCCTGATGTCATCAGCTCCTCCTCCTGGCTGTAAGCTCCTGAGGCCCCCAAGCCTTTCTGTGTTGGAGGAAAGCCTGCTAGCTTATCAGTGGGAGTGGTAAGGACTAGGTAACCTATCTACCACATAAGGAGTGGTTTCTGGCCCAGTAATTGTAGTTATTGGCCGTTTGGGCAATTCTTCCATCTCTCTCAACTTTTTGATTTAAAAGCCCGCATTTGGTTCATAGGTTGGTACCAGGCTATCAGCCCTAGGGCCTATACAAGCCTAGCCATAACAATTCCCTGGCTATTTCTTCCCACACTATTTACTTTCCTGAACCCCTGTCTAGCAGGCTGACTGACGTGATCCCCGGGGCGAATTTCCTTTCTCCCATCCAATTGTTTCATGCACTTGTTTCTTTCCTGTAACTAGTCTAGTTCAGATACAGATTCTTAGTTTTAGCACTTGAATTTGCTTATTCGTGCTCAGCACTTGTTCAGGACTTGTAAGCACTAAATAAGCTACAAATTACTACAGCACTCAACTTTCCTCGTTACCTAGAGGAAAACAGTTTTTGTACTTACTTTCCTCACTTGCTTAGAGAAAAACACCTCTTGTACTCATTTTCCTCACTTGTCTAGAGGAAAATAGTTTTTTTATTCACACATGTCCAAGGGTCAGCTCCCAGTATTCTCTCCTGTCTATCTGATGAATCTGGGCATCTTGGGGCAATGTAGCAATTGCCTCATGTACACAGACAACCCTCTCCTCCAACCACCCAACACTACAACCTGTGAGAGATGCACTTATCTAGCCAAATTGGAGGTAAAGCTCTCTCCAACCAAGACTGAACTTGACAGTCAAGAGGAGAAGGTAACCACTTGCACCACAACACACTCATCACATAGTCCCACTAAACCTACACCACCAAAATCCAGACATAGAAATAAAAAAACATTTGCGGAGGCTCTCAATAATAATCTCAAGCTCAAGCAACAGAGACCGCCAAAGCAGAAATACAAGCAACCTCCACCCACCAACACAACCCAAATGACACATAGCCCACAGACTCAGTGTGCCACTCAACCACAGCCCATAAGTCAAAACAACGTACCCAACACACTAGTCATAGGTGGCTCTATAGTCAGTCACACCGATGTCCCACTCACCAGGCTAAACAAGGAGAAGGTTACTGTCAGCTGGCTGTCGGGAGCCAGGATCCACCACATAACACACCCACTCAAGTCACTCCACAACAAGTACAAATATGACTCTGTCATTGTCCATGTTGGTGTGAATGACCTGAGACGTACCTCCCTGGACTACATGAAAAGAGACATGGAAGAACTCTCTGATCTTGTAGCCCAGGCAGGTATGACCCAAGCCCTGAGTAGCATCCTGCCATTGCCCAGAATGATACCACAGTACAAGGACAAAATAATTGACTTCAACAATTGGTTAAGTTTGTGGTGTCAAAGGGGATCCAGTATCTGTCTGCCTGGGACGACATGGTCGACAGACCACAATGCTTTGCCAGAGATGGCCTGCACCTGTCACCCCTGGGATTCTGGATATTGGCTAAAGCTCTTGCCGCCCATATAGTGCCTTTTTTAGGCAAGATTCAAATTACAAATTCACCACTGTAACAGGTACAGGCAAGCAAAAATTGAAGGTAATGCTACTCAATGCTAGAAGTCTAAATCTCAAAATGAACTCCCTCGAGGCACTTCTTAAAATGGAGAACATCGATATCTGTGCAGTGACTGAGACCTGGTTCAAGGCTCCAGACAGCACCCCTGCATTACCAGGCTATAACTCATACCACACATTTTGGCCATCTAACCTAGAGTGGAACACCAAAGGTGGAGGTGTGTCTATATTAATTAAGGATAGCCACACCTCCAGGCTAGTTGCTCAGCATAATGCATCCGAGGTTATCCAAGTGCAACTAACTCTGGGCAAAACTGCAATCCAAATTGTAGCTTGCTACAGTTCCACCACCATGCTCCAGGATTCCCACTCCTCTTTTCTTGATATACTGGTAAATATTAGGGTTCAACCAAACACCCTAATAATGGGCGATTTCAACTACCCCACCATTAACTGGGAAAACTACTCATGTACCAACTCCTTTGCTCAACGCTTTCTGGCATTCATAAATTCCAATGCCCTGGATCAACTTATCCACACCCCCACCAGGTTCAACAATATCCTAGACCTAGTCATTACCAACATGAGTGAACAGCGTTCCGCACCTGAAGTCAACTCCAAGTTGGTCAGATCCGACCATAAGCTAATCACCCTAGATATCCACATCCCACCCCCACCCCCCATTAAGGAAACCATGGTAAAAAATTTCTCCAAAGCCAAACCTCATGACACCCATGCAGATGGACAATACAGTTACAACTGCTGAATCCTACACAAATGCACTCTATAAGCACTTACACAAGTGCATGGATCGTGCTATCCCAAACAGAACCAAGATGCTATCTTCCAAAAAAAGCAAGCCAATCTGGTGGTCCCCCACCATAAACAAACTCTACAACAGAAGAAAGAAACTGTTGCAAAAGAGAGTAAAGTCCCATGGGTGGAGGAGCTCCCTGGGAGGCCTCAGTAAGAAGCTGAGATTCCTTATAAGATCCGCCAAAGCTAGCTATGAAAACAAAATCACCACTGATTCTAGGGACAACCACAAAGCATTCTACAGCTATGTCAAGAATCTCAATAGCAACACCCAGATCTGCTCTGAGTTACAGCACAACGGCATGACAATTACAGAACAAACTGATATTGCCAACATCCTGGCAGATAGGTTCAGTGCTAACATTACCCCCCCACCCCCACCCCCTAAAGGGCCCATATCTATACAGGAAGAATGCAGAGTCCCTGTAATCACAACTACGCAGGTAAAAGCTGCACTTTCTAAAACCAAAAACACAGCATCCATGGGAATGGACAATATCCCAGGCTGCATTTTACATGAACTTCAGAACGAACTGGCTCCCCTCCTAAGCACCATGTTCAATCATAGCCTCATGTCAGGCGTTGTGCCCACTGAATAATGCACAGCAACAGTTATCCCATTCCACAAAGGGGGAGCCACCACTGATCGTGGGAACTATCGCCCTATTAGCCTGACGAGCCTGGTCTGTAAGGCCATGGAATGTATCATCATGGAACTCATAAACAAAGACATTGGTAACCTCCAAACTCTGGGCCTCACCTAGTTCGGGTTTATGAAATGCAGATCATGCCTCCTGAACCTGATAGACTTCTTTGAGGTAGTCACCAAAGCCGTAGACGAGGGTAAGGTGGTTCACACAGCCTATCTTGACCTCGCCAAGGCTTTCAACACCATCCCCCATTCAGGAATTACAGCTAAACTCACTAAACTAGGTATAAATCCCTACATCACAGGATAGGTTGCCAACTGGCTCACTGACAGAACCCACACTGTAAAAGTTGCAGACTCCAAATCTGACTTCAAACCAGTGACAAGTGGAATACCACAGGGTTCAGTCCTGGGACCTCTCCTGTTTGGTATCTACTTCTCTGAAGTACAAGCTAACACAGAAGGCCTTTGGCTAAAGAAGTTAGCAGATGACTGCAAACTAGGAGCCACAGTCGAGTCCCCAAATGATGTGGACATCCTACAGAAGGTCTCACTGAGACAGATGCCTGGTGTCAAAGCCATGGCCTCAAGCTCAATGCCAAAAAGTGCATTGTCATCCCCTTTGGTAAAAACTCTGTACCCATGAACTACCACAGAGGCGGCAGTCTACTTAACGCCGAATGTGTGATAAGAGATCTTGGGACCCAGGTGGACAGTAGTCTGTCCTTTGATAATCACATTGCCACAGTAGTTAGATAATCCTACTACATGGCCCAACTCATCACAAAAGGGTTCTTATCCAGGAAAAGAGAGGTCATTGTTCCCCTCTACTCGACACTCATTAGACCCATTGTAGAGTACAACTCCCCTTTTGGAATGTACCTCACAAGACATCTGCAGCAGCTGGAAAGGCCACAGAAGTACCTCACAAAGAGGATTACTGGCCTCAAACAGATGCCCTACACTGACCGTCTCAAAAACTCCAGCTTTACTCCACAGCATATCGCCTACTCCAAGATGATCCCTACCTAACATATAAAGCTATGTCAAACCCAGAGCTGTTGGACATGCTACACCTAAAGAAATCCCAATCCTTCTGAGCTACATGCTCTACGGACCTAAACCTTGTCACCACAACAAACAGGACATGCTGGAGGGATAGATTCCTGTCCCAGAGACTTCCCATACTCTTGAACAAGCTACCCATTTATGTCAAGTAAAGTTCCTCATTAGCACTCTTCAAGAAAAATCTTGATGAGTGGAGGGGAAAAACGAAATACACCCCGGGGATCACTTCTGTGTCTCTGCTTGACAGGGGCACAGAAAAATAACTTTATTGGCTGGCGTAAGCCAAGGAACCTTGTTGGCTAGGCTTACTTAGGCCCTTGAGCAGCCTAGTACCTACCTATGAACCTATGAAGCTATGGTCCTGTAGTCTTCAGCACAGTTGTTTCAGTTGGTCATACCCCTCTCCTTCACAAATGTCCCTGGGTTTCCCTGATCTGTTCCTCATACTTCATGTACAATTACAAGCTGTCAATAATGACAGACTTTTAAGAGTTTTATACCTCTTACAGTAGGGAAAATACAACCCAAAGCAAGCCTCTCACATAGCGCAGTGAACCTAAGCTCTGGTTTGCAAACGAGCTGCTTGTCATGAAAATGATATGGGATTTGTACTTTTTTGTGTGTGCGTGTTATAAGGTGTTTCAGTAACCTAATATGCAATTTAAAGATTATCTCTGGTGTCAAGTGATGAAACAGAGGACTAAAACTCTGCAATGTTAATAAGTTGTTTTCTGAGCTGTAGGTGCAGGGTTTGAAGGTTTTTCTATAATGTCTCCCAAAAGTCTTTCATAATTTAAAAACTGTTGTTCTATTTACGTGATATATTATCCTTGTTGTCTACTGCCCCCTCCCCACTCATACATCTTTTATGCTGCAAAACTGATATCTATTAACTTTTTACATGTTATACTATCCCTAGCGTCTAGTGCCCCCTACAATATTGCATAATTTGCTTCTTACTCTAGGGGAGCTTAACAGTATGACAGCCCCGCCATACACACATTCATACAGGCCGGCATGCACATGCATACGCACACACACACACACACACACACACACACACACACACACACACACACACACACACACACACACACACACACACAGTCCCCCATCCTAACATACTCACAGACACACTCACCTATACATATGCATGCATACACACACACACACACACACACACACACACACACACCTAAAACCACACATCCCTCTGAATACACTCACACATGCAGCCACACACTTACATACATGCACCCCCCCCCAACACTGCCTGCCCACTAAACTCACTTGCAATTACCTTTAAATCAATCTCACCCACTGAAAGTAATGGGTCAATATGTACTTTTGTCAATGTCCATTAACAAGGTTTGCTGAATTGACTTACACAGCTGAATGATTAATCAGCTGGCAGCATACATGCTTTACTACAACCATTTCTCAGGGAGACGTGGTCAATTAGCATAGGCCACTCCCCTGGAATACCTCATTAGCATTTGCAGTAGGCCACAAAGACAGTCCACACAGTGGTGCAACTCTTCGTGGTACAGCATCGGGGTAGAGCTGTCTCTAAATCAGCAATGGTTAATGCAACAGGTAAAATAGGCTTACCCTTCAAGGTAATATTTCTGCATCTCCCCCACTAACTCTGATTTCAGGCCTTTATTTCTCTTTTTCATTTTTTTCTGATTTATGAGTGAAGAGGTTGAAAGCTACGCACTTAGCAGGAAGAAGCAGTTCCTTGCTTAGTTCTATGATGCATAACTAAGTTCTTTTGCAGCCGAAGGCACTGCATACAAATACAAAGCATACTGAAATGTTACTATCACCCTTGGGATGATACATAATCCCTCAACCCTCAAGTGTGAAATTTTGAAGATCTACAAAAGCTTTCAGTATGAAGGAGCCATTAAATCCTTATTACATACCTTATATATCTCACTGCTTTATGTACTCACTAGCAAAATCAGGTACATCACTGATGTAAGCAAACATGTTTGTAATAGTCTGCCTGCTTTGACTTACACAGTCCGGTCCTTCTGATGTCGCCTTAGCTGGCTGGCTTAAAATGTGAGTAATTTCAGATGCATCCCTTGCTGCTAAAGTAATTGACATTCCTTCCTGTTTCCTGCTTTCTGGGGAGGGAACATTTCTAAATGTAGTATAAAGTAGTTTATATTCCACTTCAAATATTTTCCTTGTCACTCTTTCAATTAGCTGAGAGCAATGACATTCTGTTTCCTGTATCATCATTTCAAGTGGGAACATTTTCATGCATTTTATTTATTTCCACCTTAAATATTAATAAGACACAGTCATGAAGAAACTGAAGAAAAAAATTATATAAATTGAGAAGGAATGGAAGCATATGTCCAGTGTTAGAATTCATTGGTCAAAAAGTACAACATGCAGTAATAGTAAAAAAAAAGTTCTACCAGTTAGAATTCACTCCTTAATTCAAATTCATTCCTTAAAGCATGCGGTTTGTTCATAGGTAGGTACTAGGCTATTGGCCCTGGGGCCTATATAAGCCTAGCCAAAAGGGTTCCCTGGCTTTCGCCACCCAAGAAAATTATTTTCCTCTGCCCCTGTCAAGCAATGCCGCAGAAGTGATCCCTAGGATGAATTTTCTATTTCCCATCCAGTCGTCAAGATTTTTCTTAAAGAGAGCCAATGAAGAGCTTTGCTTGACATGAATGGGTAGTTTGTTCCAGAGTATGGGAAGTCTCTGGGACAGGAATCTATCCCTCCAGCATGTTCTGTTTATTGTGGTGACACGGTTTAGGTCCCTGGAGCATGTGGTTCGGAGAGATTGGGATTTCTTTAAGTGTAGCATGTCCAACACCTCTTGGTTTGACATAGCTTTGTATGTTATGCAGAGATCGCCTCTGAGTAAGCGATATGCGACAGAGCAGAGCTGGAGTTTTTTGACATGGTCTGCGTATGGTATTTGTTTGAGGCCGGTAATCGTCTTAGAGAGGTATTTCTGTGACCTTTCCAATTGTTGTAGGTGTCTTGTGAGATACATGCCAAACGGGGCATTGTACTCTATAATGGGTCTGATGAGGGATGAATAGAGAGGAACAATGACCTCCTTTTTTCTAGAGGAGAACCCTTTTGTGATGAGGTGTGCCACGTAGTAGGATTTCCTGACTACTGTGGTGATGTGGTTATCAAAGGAGAGACTACTGTCCACCTGTGTCCCGAGGTCTCTTATCACATGTTCAGTGTTTAGTGAGCTACCACCTATGTGGTAGTTCATGGCTACTGAGTTTTTCCAAAAGGGGATGACAATGCACTTCTTGGCATTGAGCTTGAGGCCATGACTTTGACACCAAGTATCTGTCTCTGTGAGGCCCTTTTGTAGAATGTCTACATCATTAGGTGATTATATTATGGCTCCCAGTTTGCAATCATCTACAAACTTTGTTAGCCAAAGACCTGTGTTGGTCTGCACTTCAGAGAAGTAGATGCCGAACAGGAGAGAACTCAGGACCGAACCCTGTGGTACTCCACTCGTCACTGGTCTGAAGTCAGATTTGGAGTCGGCTACTTTTACTGTGTTTGTTCTGTCAGTGAGCCAGTTGGCCACCCATCTTGTGATATAGGGATTTATGCCCAGTTTAGTGAGTTTATCTATAATTCCAGAGTGAGGGATGGTATTGAAAGCCTTGGCGACGTCAAAATAGGCTGTGTGCACTACCTTGCCCTCATCTACGGCTCTAGTGACTGGTTCAAAGAAGTCGATCAGGTTTAGTAGACATGATCTACCTTTTACAAACCCAAACTGAGTGGTGATTCATCCTGTGACACAGGGATTTATGCCCAGTTTAGTGAGTTTATCTATAATTCCAGAGTGGAGGATGGTATCAAAAGCCTTGGCGAGGTCAAGATAGGCTGTGTGCACTACCATGCCCTCGTCTACAGCTCTAGTGACTGCTTCAAAGAAGTCAATCAGGTTTAGTACACATGATCTACCTTTTACAAACCCAAACTGAGTGGGGTCCAGGGTTTGGAGGTTACCTATGTCTTTCTTTATAACCTCCAAGATGATACGTTCCATGGCCTTGCAGACCAGGCTCATCAGGCCAGTGGGGTGCTAGTTTCTGGGGTCCATGGTGGCACCCCTTTGTGGAGTGGGATAACCATCACTGTGTGCCATTCAGTAGGCACATAGCCTGAGGTGAGACTATGATTGAACATGGTACTTAGGTTGGGTGCCAGTTCGTTCTGTAGTTCATGCAGTATGCAGCCTGGGATGTTGTCTGGTCCCATGGATGCTGTGTTCTTGGCTTTGGAGAGTGCGGTCTTTACTTGTTCATCCGTGATTACAGGGGCTTTGCATTCCTCCAGTATTAAGATGGGCCCTTTGGAGGGTAAGAGGGGGGTAAAGTTAGCACTGAACCTATCTGCCAGGATGTTGGCAATATTGGTTGGGTCTGTATATTTAGTGCCATTGTGCTGTAGCTCACAGCAGATCTGAGTGTTGCCATAGAGATTCTTGACATAGCTGTAAAACACTTTGTGGTTGTTTTTGGAATCAGTGGCGATTTTATTTTCATAACTGGCTTTGGAGGATTTTATGAGGAATCTCAGCTTCCTGCTGAGGCTGACCAGGGAGTTCCTCCAATCATGAGATTTTACTCTTTTTTGCAACAGCTTCTTCCTTCTGTTGTAGAGTTTGTTTATGGCAGGGGACCACCAGACTGGCTTCCTTTTTTGAAGAATAGCATCTTGGTTCTGTTAAGGATGGCACAATCCATGCACTCGTGTATGTCCTTATACAGTGCATTTGTGTAAGATTCAGCAGTTGTATCTCTACTTTCCATCTGCAAGGGTGTCGTGCACTTTGCCAGTTCTGTCTTAAGAAGCATGAAGTTGGCTTTGGAGTAGTTTTTGACAGTTGTTTCCTTAATGGGGAGTGGGGGTAGGATAGGGATGTCTAGGGTGATTAGCTTATGGTCAGATCTGACCATCGAGGAGGGTTACCCATATTGGTAATGACCACGTCCAGGACATTGCTGCCCCTGGTGGGGGTGTGGACAAGCTGATCCAAGGTGTTGGAATTTATGAATTCTAGAAAACGTTGAGCGAATGAGTTGGTACATGAGTAGTTTTCCCAACTGATGGTTGGGTAGTTGAAATCGATCATAATTAAGGTATTGGGTTGTACCTTAACATTTTCCAGTATCTTAAATGATGAATGGGAATTCTGGGGCATGGTGGGGGATCTGTAACAAGCTACAACCTGGATTGCAGTCTTGTCCAGTGTTGCGCTTAGATAATTTCGGATGCATTATGTTGAGCAAATAAGCTGGACATTTGGATATCCTTAATAAATATGGACCCACCTTCGCCTTTAGCGTTTTGGTCCAGTTTAGGTAGTCGAAAGGTGTGGTATGAAGTATAGGCTGGTAATGCATGGGTACTCTCTAGAGCCTTGAACCAGGTCTCTGTCACTGCACAGATGTCGATGTTCTCCATTTTAAGGAGTGCCTCGAGTGAGTGCATTTTGAGGTTTAGACTTCTAGCATTGAGTAGCATTACCCTCAGAGTTTGCTTGCTTGTACCTGTTACGGGGTTGAATTTATCATTTGAACCTTGCCTAAAAAGGCACTACAGGGGTGGCAAGAGCCTTAGCCAGTATCCGGAATCCCAGGGGCGACAGGTGCAGGCCATCTCTGGCAAAGCATCATGGTCTGTCGACCATGTCGTCCCAGGAAGACAGATACTGGATCCCCTTAGAATGATGCCAGAAGCTTAGCCAATTGTTGAAGTCAATCATTTTGTCCTTGTACTGTGGTATTATTCTGGGCAATGGCAGGATGCTACTCAGGGCTAGAGTCATACCTTCCTGGGCTACAAGATCCGAGAGCTCCTCCATGTCTCTTTTCATGTAGTCCGGGGAGGTACGTCTCAGATCATTCACACCAATATGGGCAATGACAGAGTTGTATTTGTACTTGTTGTGGAGTGACCTGACTGTGTTTGTTATGTGGCGGATCCTGGCACCTGACAGGCAGCTGGCAGTAACTTTCTCCTTGTTTACCCTGTTGAGTGGGACAACAGTGTGCCTGACTATAGAGTCACCTATGACTAGTGTGTTGGGTATGTTGTTTTGCCTTATGGACTGAGGTTGAGTGGAACACTGATTTTGTGGGCTATGTGTCATTTGGGTAGTGTTGGGGGGGGGGTTGTCTGGAACACTGATTTTGTGGGCTATGTGTCATTTGGGTAGTGTTGGGGGGGTGGTGTTTGTCTGCGTTTCAGCTTAGGAGGTCTCTGTTGCTTGAGCAGATTTTTATTAGAGCTTCTGTGAATGTGGGTGTGTGCTTTGTGTTTCTATGTGCAGGTTTTGGTAGTGTGGGTTTTGAAGGACTATGTGTTGAGTGTGCTGTGGTGCAGGTGTTAACCTTCTCCTCTTGACTGTCTAGTTGGCTGAAGAGAGCTTGGCTTCCAGTTTGGCTATATAAGTGCATCTCTCACAGGTTGTAGTGTTGGGTGGTAGGAGGAGCGGGTTGTTAGTGTACATGAGGCAATTGCTACATTGCCCAAGATGCCCAGATTAATCAGGTGGACAGGAGAAAACACCGGGAGCTGACCCGTGGACATGCCTGGATAGGTGCTTATTAATTTAAGTACTAAGAACTGTTTTCCTCTTGACAAGTGAGGAAAGTCCAGTGCTGTAGTAATTTGTAGTTTATTTGGTGCTTAAAACAAGTTCTGAGCAAGTGCTGAGAACAAGGAAACAGTTCTGAGTGCTGAAACTAAAAACTGGCTAGTTCTAGCTAAAACTAGCTAGTTTTTGCACCAATCCCAAAAAGAGAAGCAGGCCACAGCCTGTTTGGTGATCCACAGTCTTGTCCCAAATGATGCAAGGGTCTGTAGGCTTGTAGCCTTTTTCTGGTAGATGCCTCGAATAGCAACCAGACAAATCAGGTATGTTAAGCACACTCACTCACTCTCCAATCAGGAAGAGTCAGGAATCAATGCACTCAGCTCCTACTCTCACCAGGATGAGAATATAAGCACAGATTTTAAGCTGTCACCTATAAAACAGTTATTAAGCTTTGTGGTGATCAGCAGTCTCCAGGAAATAATGTAACTGCACTCCTTCTCTCATACGGAGAAAACAGAAGCACTAATCCCAAGATGACTACTGAGAGGTCTTACAATAGATGCTTAAAGGTAAGATGAAAAAAAATGGTTTATCCTAAACATATAACACAGTAATATGTCATTGAATAATGAACTCTTTCAGATGAGATAGCTGTCTTTATACTTGCTCTGTCTGTAACTAATCCAGTCACATCTGCTTAAATGATACTGAAAAATCTTATTCTCTCAAAAGCACAGTTACGCTATTTAGTACAAGTGACTTCAGCACAATGCTTTTATTAGTGAGGACAAAAGCCACTGTGCTTATGAACAGAGTCATGACAAATTAAAGCTCACAGTTCATGGAAAAAATGAAAGCTCTCATTTATATGTGCATTATTTAACTTGAATTGCTGGTGACGGCCACTGTAACAGAATGCTGCTGTAAACACACAAAGAACTGATACAGTCACTCAAAAGTCAGCAACCCTGCCTTCTAGCTTCACCACATGGTACGTCACACAGGCTCATAGGTAGTTACAAGGTTTGTAATCCAGTAGACCACTGGGTAGCCTAGTCCAATCTTCCAATTGTCTCAAAGCACTGTTTGGGTAAGTTATTTGCTCAAGGTCACACAGCAGACAAGTGAAGGATGAGAGGACCACCAGAAGCAGCTTGTTAATAGCTCTTGGAGAACGGGCAAACCGCACATTAAACCCTGATTGAAGAAAAACGTTCTCCATCAGTGTGCTAATGTACAGGTAATGCCCACTGGAAAATGAGTTTAACGCTTCCCTGCAGCATATTAAGCTGCCATGGAGCTCGGACATTAAGGAAGCTAATGGCTGCTTTTGCTGTTTAGCAAGTGTAAAATGAAAACAAACAGAAAATAAGAGAATAGAAAATTGTATCTGTTTATGCTCTACGTGTCCATGAATGTAGAAGTCATATTGATCGAAGCATTATTTTACACTCGCTAAGCAGTGCTTTAATTGTTTTGGAAGTACAAAATAAAAAAAAAAACATTTAAAAAAGAAAGAAAAGTGTTTCTCTGCATTTATGTTTCTGTCTGCATGTGTAAGTGTATGCATACTTGCATGCATGAAAGTGGAACTCTGTGTGTGTGTGTGTGTGTGTGTGTGTGTGTGTGTGTGTGTGTGTGTGTGTGTGTGTGTGTGTGTGTGTGTGTGTGTGTGTGTCATTGCCAGGATTTGGGCAAGACCACATTCTCTCCGAGGTCTGTCTGAATGATAGCCCCTCTGGATGGCTCTTGCTCCAGAGGTCCTGGGGATTCCTCACCACAAGGGAACAAATGGGATCTTCTCGCA
>NC_056746.1:288630945-288638445 GCF_019279795.1 Protopterus annectens
TACATCATCAAGAAGAGCACTGCATCTACCATGTTCTTCATAAAACTGGGACCACTTTGTTTCAAAAGGCACTCTATAAAACTGTTGGGATCTTGTAGCTTGAGGTATAAGGTACAAGGCAGCATTTTTTTGACTTACAGGTGATCAGGACAGAAATGATAACTGACAGCAGATCATATTTCATATGTTTGCCTTGTGATGAGAAATGAAGGATCAAATGAAATTCACAGGGAATTTCTAAACTTTATGCATGCTTAATTCTGCAAGATTATCAAGCTGTTCTCTCTTTATTCATGTGTTACCAAAATCCAATAAGGCTAAACAAGCAGTGACTAAATGAAATCTTATTATGAAATCAGAAGGACAGATTCACTACTAGTTGCTGTGAAGTATTTATTGCTTAACATCCTGGAGATATTTCCCTGAACACATCCTAGAGATTATTCAGTCATTGCAGTGGCAAGTTGATTGCTAACGCCCTTACTTCATGACATGTTCCAAGTTGTCTGCATTTTTGTGGCATGCATAAACAGGCAGAAATGTGTAAGGAAACAACTCTGAAAGGGTGGAGATCTAATTTGTGTGGAAATCAGCTCTGACTTAATTTCACCCATGTAGCTCCTGAGTCCTACCTTGCTAAATGCAGTGAAGCAAAGCTGTTGTTACCGTCGATGACTGAAGTTAACACCACTGAACAAATTTCCCTTGTGGCTATGTAAAAGTGCACCATTTACACAATGATACTTTGTAAATGTTTCTATTGAGTCATTTCTTAACAGTTGCTAAACTGCTATATGCAGCTTAACTATCCATGCAAGGTTTAATTCCAGTTGCAATTAAACATGCATATACATAGGTATGCTGATACCATTCAGAGGTACTTCTTACCTTTTTATACTGTTAATAGCAGAAAAAAGCACACAAGTACATGATGGATACACACACACACACACACACACACACACACACACACACACACACACACACACACACATGCATTAATCCATGACATTCAGGCTGCAATTAGTCTGTCTGCCTACTTTTGATAACATAATCCTGTTTATGACTTCCATGGTATTTCTGAAACTATACAGCAAACAGGAGCAATGGGTCTCATAAAAAAAACTCTACAGTCATATTTAGATAAGCTGCCAGTACATATAACTCCATATGAATTGCAGAGTGAGTAAATTCTGGGCACATTGCACGTGCTGTGAAGAGCACTTTTGGCTAACATCAAAGACTGAAAAATAAAATTATTTTCATGAACTTTAATCATACCCTGATTTAGGAACGGAGTCTATTCCGTCATGGTATTAGAAACCCAAAAGACTTAGAGAAATTAAACCGACACAAACATGCTATGAGTAGAGTGTGACACTTGGAAAAAGATTGCACAATAAATAATTTGCAGCAGAAATGATCTTATGTAAATACATTTAAAAGTAACAATGAGACACATGTTAATAAAAACAAAGTGTACATTAAATTATTTCTAAATTACAATAATCAAGTTAGGCAGTAACATCAGGAGTTAAGTCACATTCCAAGTAAAGAGAGAACTCTGTGTGGAAACTAAAATCAAGATCAGTGAAAACATTTTTGTACTAAAGTGGCTGTTACTGCAATATTAATACAATATTTATCTTCCATAATCTGAGTTATATTGATTGTGAAACTTTGAAAATGAAAAAACCAGGATCCAACCAAGAGACACACTGAGGCACAATGAGCTAGCGCTTTCATCCACTTTTAATGATGTGAACTTCTTCAGAAAAACAAATAATAACCACCTAACCACCTTTTCTGAAGAAGTTCATATCATTAAAAGTGGATGAAAGCGCTAGCTCATTGTGCCTCAGTGTGTCTCTTGGTTGGATCCTGGTTTTTTCATTTTCAAAGTTACTAGTTTGTGCTTTCCAGCTTGGTTTACTGTTGTTTCATTGATTGTGAAACATTTCAGTTCAGATTTTAGCTTAGTAGTTATTTAAAAATAAAAGGAACAGTTTACAGACTTGTGTTCTGATCAGCACCCATATAATTCAGTATGTTTGAAGTAAACAGCTTAAAAGTGGCACAGTTGAAACTGTTATAAAACTAAAACCGAAAACTAACTTAATGGAAAATTATGCTGCTCACTGGTAACAGTGCAACATGGTCAGAAAGACTCCTTTTTTGCAGACAGTACATGGTTCAGCAGCGGAAATTTGGAGTCACTGGAATTTAAACTGTATCAAACATCAGCTTTAAACCACAGAGAGCTTTGAGACTGCAAGCACCTTTACAAAGTGTGTGTGTGTGTGTGTGTGTGTGTGTGTGTGTGTGTGTGTGTGTGTGTGTGTGTGTGTGTGTGTGTGTATACACATTTTGTGAGTAGCAGTTTCAGGGAAACTGAAGAATTCTGAAGAACTAATCCTTTTATATTCTTTTACCTGATTTTTTTTTCCTTTTTTGTGGAACCGTGGTAATTATCAAAAATGATAAAATATAAACAGATCATGATACTTATTACACTGTTTTGCAATGAGGTTTATATTCTCAAAAGAGCTGCCTACTTTTACATGAAAGAACTCAAATTTTCTAGTTTGACAAATGTTAATTTGGAAATGGAAACATTTCACTTTCTTTCTGATTTTATATCTAAAAAGAAGAGTAGAGACACTTACCTGTAAAAGTATGATTCTCAAAGTTAGAAAGCTGAAACTAATAAACTGGAAAGGCAAGACACGAAGTTCATGGACTCTGTGCAGTCAACATGAACGTTAACCAAGTTCTGATGAAAACAGAAGTTTCTGCCTGTAAAATAGCTCAACTTCCTCTTTCCTCTTTAAGAAGCTTAACCACTTCCTTATGTGGGTGGCTGTGAGAGCAGAAAAGAATGACTTATTCTGCATTGCTAACAACAAAGCAGTGAAGTTTGGCACTTGCCTTTCTATATCAGCACACGTTATATAATTTGTCAGTACCTCAAAGAAAAATTTCAGCAAAAACTCTGTTTTTAACAATATCGATAGGTGCAATTATGCTTACAGTTTTCAGTTATTCATTCCGAGTCAAGACATATGACCATGTTTCGTATGTTTTTCTTTCTACATCTGAAATATCTTGGCACAATTTAATATGGTCTGGCTTACACCATAACATGTTTATCTGCACTGCAAGTGTTTTGCATTTGAGAAAAGAAGTAAATCAACAAACAGACAGCAAGGGAGGTGAGACAAAGTCTAAAAGAAGCTTGTCTTTTGTTGTCAGGGACATAGTGCAACATGCAACACCCTATTTTCTGAGTATGCCTCACATTACTTAAGGGTGCTTTTGTGTGTGTGTGTGTGTGTGTGTGTGTGTGTGTGCGCACGTGCACACGCGCACTCGTATACATACACACACATAGATCGATAGGTAGGTGGGTAGATAGACAGACAGACTGACAAGCACATGCACGCACGCACGCACGCACACACACACACACACACACACACACACACACACATACACACACACACACACACACAAACACACATCTTTACTCATTTATGCTTCTGCTTGCTCAAAAAATAATAAAGCTTTGCACTTTTATACTATATTGTCTTGCTAATAATATGCTGTACTAAACTGATAACTACTAACATATTACAATATCTATATTGTCATTTCAATCTCATCCTAATTTTTCATCTTATAACATATTTCATATTGTTTAAACTACTATATCATGCACCATGTTAATACTGCTATTTAACGCCAATGTTAAATGTTTATGAAAATTTAACAACTATGTAAATATGTATATGTCTATCTTATTGTAAATACTTGCGACACTGTTTTCAAAAGAACAGATTTTGTTTTTTGCAAAGGCAAGCCCCTCCTGTACAATCATGTAAGGGACTGTGCCCCACCCACCCCTAGTAATTACATATAATAATTCCGAGATCACACTACTATGGAGAAAAGGCAAATTCCTCAAGCCACGTTGTACCACGATCTTGCACAAAACAAGTGCCGGCACATATGTTCAGCTGATTTTTGATCAGCTGTGCCAGCAGTTTTCTGGGTTCAACAAGCTGGCATTCAACAGCTTCTCAGAAACATACACACACACATATGTATATGTTCACTGGCTTGAACTCTCCAACCATCTAGACTATCTTCAGATTACCACAGCCCACAAACTAATCTTTCAACCCTCTAAGTGCCCTGCTCTATGCAACATCCTTCTCCCCTACACCCCTCAGAGAACTCTCAGATCTACTCGCCAAAAACTAATCTGTGTCCGAAAACCCAGTTGCCCTGCTGGTCAACTCCTGCTATCCCTTTCCTTAGCAAAAACATGGAATTGTCTTCCATCCTCTCTAAGGACCTGTGTAAACTTTGAAAACTTGAAATCTCAGTTACATTCCTACCTTTAATCTAACAGAAAATGGAACTGCATTCTCTCCACCTAGTCCTATAATTCTCTCTCCACATCTAAACCCCTCTCCAGCTATGATTACTAGCCTCTCTAGATATGATCTATAGGCTACCACACATATGTACATATTGTAAATATCACATTTGTACCTTGTACCTAAGAATTTACACCTGCTCTCTAACATGAAATGTAACTGTAAATTGTTCATTAATAATATTTTTTCTGTATCTAAAGGTAACATGTACCTAAGAAATTACACCTGCTCTCTAGCATGAAACATAATTGTAAATTGTTCTTCTTTTCTATATTGTATCTGTATCTAAACTTTGTAACATGGAGCTTTTCTCCCAGGGCCTTCACTGAAAATGGGCTCTCTGAGCCCAGTGGACATCCCCGGTCATCAAACTGGAAATAAATAAATAGATAAATTATATATATATATATATATATATATATATATATATATATATATATATATATATATACATACACACATATAAATCATGAATTTATTTATATAGCTTCTTCTTTCGGCTGCTCCTGTCAGGGGTCGTCACGGCAGATCAACTGTTTCCATTTCTTCCTGTCCTCTGCATTTTGCTCTGTCACACCAACCACCTGCATGTCCTCTCTCACCACATTCATAAACCTTATCTTAGGTCTTCCTCTTTTCCTGTTACCTGGCAGCTTCATCCTTAGCATCTTTTTCCCAATATACTCTGCATCCCTCCTCAGCACATGTCCAAACCAACGTAATCTTGCCTCTCTGGCTTTGTCTCCAAACCTTCCAACCCGGGCTGTCCCTCTAATATACTTATTCCTAATCCTGTCCATCCTCGTCACATCCAGTGCAAATCTTAACATCATCAACACTTCCACGTCAAGCTCTGACTCCTGCCTTTTTGTCAATGCCACTGTCTCCAACCCATATAACATAGCTGGTCTCACTACCCTCTTGTAGACCTTCCCTTTCACTATTACTGGTACTCGTCTGTCACAAATCACTCCTGACACTCTTCTCTCCTGCCTGTACTCTCTTCTTCACCTCTCTTCCACACACACCATTACTCTGAGCTCCCTCTCATTCACACACATATATTCTGTCTTAGTCCTGCTGACCTTCATTCCTCTTCTCTCTAGAGCATATCTCCACCTCTCCAGGGTCTCATCCACCTGTTCTCTACTCTCACTACAGATCACAATGTCATCTGCAAACATCATAGACCACAGGGACTCCTCTCTGATCTCGTCTGTCAACCTGTCCATCACCATTACAAATAAGAAGGGGCTCAGAGCTGAACCTTGATGTAATCCCACCTCCACCTTAAATGCATCTGTCACTCCCACAGCACGCCTCACCACTATCACTCTACCCTCGTACATATCCTGTACCACTCTTACATACTTCTCTGACATTCCCGACTTCCTCATACAATACCACAACTCCTCTCTAGGCACCCTGTCATATGCTTTCTTTAAATCCACAAAGACACAATGCAACTCCTTCTGACATTCTCTGCACTTCTCCATCAACGCTCTCAAAGCAAACATCGCATCTGTAGTGCTCTTCCCTGGCATGAAACCATACTACTGATCACTAATCATCATCTCCCTTCTTAACCTAGCTTCCACTACTCTTTCCCATAACTTCATGCTGTGACTAATCAATTTAATCCCTCTGTAGTTACTACAGCTCTGCACATCACCCTCACTCTTAAAAATCGGTACCAAAACACTTTTTCTCCATTCCTCAGGCATCCTCTCACTTTCGAAGATTTCATTAAACAATCTAGTTAAAAACTCCACTGCCATTCCACCTAAACACCTCCATGCTTCCACAAGTATGTCACCTGGACCAACAGCTTTCCGTTCTTCATCCTCTTCATAGCTATCCTTACTTCCTCCTTGCTAATCACTGCACTTCATGATTCACTATCCGCACATCATCCAACCTTCTCTCCCTCTCAATCTCTTTATTCATCAGCCCCTCAAAGTACTCTTTCCATCTGCTCAACACACTCTCCTCGCTTGTGAGTACGTTCCCCTCATTATCCTTTATCACCCTTATCTGCTGAACAACTTTACTAGCTCGGTACCTCTGTCTAGCCAATAGGTACAGGTCCTTTTCTCCCTCCTTAGTGTCCAACCTTTTGTACAACTCGTCATATGCCCTATATATATAAATATGAATTTATTTATATATATGTATGTGTGTGTGTATGTGTATATATATATATATATATATATATATATATATATATATGTGTGTGTGTGTGTGTGTGTGTGTGTGTGTGTGTGTGTGTGTGTGTGTGTGTGTGTGTGTGTGTGTGTGTATATATATGTGTGTGTGTGTGTGTTTGTATGTATATGTGTATCTGTATATGTGTATATATATATATATATATACGCACATTGTGTGTGTGTGTGTGTGTGTGTGTGCATGCATGCATGCATATGTATGTGTATATACATATATATATATATATATATATATATATATATATATATGTATATGCGTGTGTGTGTGTGTGTGTATATATATATATATATATATATATATATATATATATATATATAGATATATATATATATATATATATATACACACACACACACACACACACACACCCATACATAGTGCCTTTTTTAGGCAAGGCTCAAATTCTAAACCTACTACCCTAGAAAACAAAAATGGGAAGAAATTGAGGGTAATGCTGCTCAATGCCAGAAGTCTAAATCTCAAAATGCACTCGAGGCCCTTCTCAGTATGGAGAACATCGATGTCTGTGCTGTAACTGAAACCTGGTTCAAGGCTCCTGAGAGCACCCCGGCACTATTAGGTTTTACCTCATATCATGCGTTCTGGCCCCAAAACCCGGACCACACCACAAAAGGAGGGTGTATCCATATTCATAAAGGATACCCACACCTCCAGGTTGGTGGCAATGCACGAAGCTTCGGAAACCATCCAGGTGCAACTAACCATAGGCAAAACTGCTCTACAAATTGTAGCATGCTACAGGCCACCCTCTCAAACTCAGAAACCCCACACAGCCTTCCTGAAGACACTGGAGGGTATAAATGTATCTCCA